>NC_079147.1:120935624-121100624 GCF_945859685.1 Eupeodes corollae
TTTATAATAGCTTTCTATGGGAAGCATTGCGAAATTGAGAAGCACCAACAAGCACCGGATATGGACGGATTTACAGTTGACAACCTGCACAAACGAATTAAGGACAACGAACTTCGGATATGCACGTGGAATGCTAGGTCCCCTGAAATACCACGTGCGGCCGAAGAATTAGAGGAGGCCCTAGATTGCTATAAAGCAGACATCACAGCCATCCAGTAAATACGATGGGATGGGCCGGGCAAAAAGAAGATTGAAAACTGTGAAATTTACTACTATGGTGACTGCTACCGCGGAAACCAACAGAGCTTATTTGAATGCGGCTGTGTCATTGGAGCAAGACTTAGGCAAGAAGTCTTGAGCTATAGGTGCATCAACGAGCGACTCATGATCATCCGCATAAAGGCTAAACTCGGCAACATTAGCCTTGTATGCGCGCACGCAACCACAGAAGAGCAACGATATTAAAATGCTCCTGGGCGATTTTAAAGCCAAGCTAGGCAGGGAAGACATCGTTGGTGGAATAATCGGGAAAACAGCCTGCACGAAAACATTTTTGACAACGGACTTAGGCTCATAGATTTTGCTGTAGGTCGAAACATCATAGTAGTCAAACTCGTTTTTCACACCTCAAGATCCACAAAGGAATTTGGAGTTTTCCAAAGCAATCTACCGTCAACCATGGATGTCCAAACTTTCCGAGGAGCTGACATCGACTCAGACCACTAACACGTTATAGCCAAGGAAGCACTTCAGGTTTCCAGACCCAAGGCAAAACAGGGAGAAGATGGGCGAAGGTACAACTTCGAAAGGCTACAATCGCAAGAGAACGCCAAATCTTTCTCTGACCAAGTTAAAAGTAACCTCTCTCGAAGTTTTGTGCCACCAACACAATGTATCGAATAAAAGTGGCAACATTACCAAAATGCAATCAGAGAAGCCGTCTCTGTTGGGCTAGGTTTCAAAAAACCACCAACAGGGAAGGATGAGGAATGTTGGCAAGCAAATGCAGCCAAACAACAGGCGCGCAAAGCCACGCTGCATAATAGAACGAACTCTATGAGCAGAAAAGGGATGGGAACACCGACTTTGCAAAAGAAAAAAGAGAGAGCATGAGAAGCGTTCGAGGTTCAAAGTTTTGTGTTATAAAATTTACAAGTACATAAACCACTAACGGAAGGCTCTAAGAACGAAAGTGGAAACATCATAGCGGAACCGCAGTCAATGCTGTGGATATGGAAGGACTACTTACGCAGACTGTATAACAGCGACGACGAACCGAATTCCGCTGTCAGGCAGGATGATCTATTCAAAATAGACGATGAAAGCCAACAATCCCGTCCTCCCAACTTAGACGAAGTAAAGATTGTCATATCTAACCTGAAGTCTAATAAAGCCGCTGAAGTGGATGACTTGAATGCCGAGCTCTTTAAAGCAGCAAGAGATAAGTTGGTTAGGAGCATGCACCAACTTATCTGTACGATATGGTTGCAAGAAAGCATGCCCGACGAATGGAACCTTAGTATTGTTTGCCCGATCCTGAAAAAAGGAGAACCTTTAAACTACTCCAACTATAGAGGAATCGTCTACTTAACATTGCCTACAAAATCTTCTCTGCCGCTTATGTGAATGTCTAAAGCCCATCGTCAACAACGTAATAGGTCATTATCAGTGTGGTTTTAGACCAGGAAAGTCACACTCGATCAAACATTCACATTACGGCAGATCCTGGAAAAAACCCAAGAACATCAAATCAAGACCCACCATCTTCTCATCGATTTCAAGGCCGCATATGACAGCAACAAGAGGGACGAGCTGTATAGAGCCATTTCTAGTTTTAGCATCCCTGCGAAACTCATCCGTTTGTGCAGGATGACCATGGAAAATTCACGCTAAAGGTTGGAAACAACTTAAAAGAACCTTCCGATGTCAAAAAAGGTTTTAGACAAGGTAATACGCTTTCATGCGATTTTTTTAACATCGTACAATAACCAGCATATGCTGATGACATTGACATAATCGGAAGAACTAAGCGTGATGTCAATGGGGCTTTTGTGAGTATTGAGGCAAGGGCGTCAAAAATGGGTTTAACGGTTAATGAGGGCAAAACGAAGTACATGCTGTCGTCAAGAAAAGACATGCAACACTGACGTATTGGTCTAAACGTCACCATCAACAGATGTAACTTTGAGGTAGTCATTGTTGGGTGAGACCCTAGTTCACACAGCACTGTAGCGCCACCGTAAGTAAGTAAGTTCAATGGAAAGCTAAACGGACTTGACAGCTTTTCTGTTGAATTGTTTCCTGAATTTTGTCTGCTATAAACCTCACGGAGAACGAGACCTTTTCAACTTATGCAAAACCGTGGAAATCGGTCAGTTCATTCTGCAATTATAGCGTCAGAAAGGAAAACCCGACTCATTTTTATATTATAGATTATAAAACGAAAGTATAAACCTCTTAAATGAAATGATTATTGATAGAATTGTTTTAGAACATTCATGCAGCTACAGGTCTTCTTTGAGAAATAGGACTTTCGTCTTTATTACCATTATTTCTTCGTCTTAGTAATGGGATATTTTATCGGACCCATTCAGACCAAAAATTATAAAATTTGCTTCAAAACAATTCATATCGAAATGTTTTGAAATTTTTATTCGATATGAAAATAGTTTTCAGAAACACTTAGGAGGATATAATGAAACATAAAACATAACATCTTACCACATACTTTCTAGTTCCAGTTTTAATAAGTTGAACCAAATTTCTGAGACGCACCACTCCATCAACTGATAACTAACGGAATTATATTTTTTTTTTTACTTTTTTATTTTTTTTTGTATGCTTCTAATGTGAATAAATAATGTATACAAAATTGACGGTAAAATTGTTGCTTGCTTTTTTCTACAGCACTTCAAAAATTACCTACAATTTATGTCTCTAGACCAGAATACCCCCATAAACACTCTATTTTATTTGAGGTCGCGATGTGACATTTTTTTTATATTTTTCTTTCTGCGGATTTTTGCTTGGAGTCTTTTGTGCGTCTCTTGTAATTACAATTGCTTAATATTCGTTGGAACCCATAGATCGGTCCATAATGTCTACAATTTCGCATCACAAACTACCTAAAAATACACAACTTTATAATTTTTAAAATAATGATTCAGTATGGCACTGGTACATACTTCAATATCAAATAAATAATACCGTTTTATATTTAGGAAATGTCCGGCAGGAACTTCCCCAACAATCTAAGCCGGACACTATATGCGTACGTGTGTGCATTCTTTAGTGAACTAACATAAGTAAATTTTTATAAATAGCCCAAACTCTGGACTTGTTGGCAATATGCCCCATAATGTTTTTATGAAGAGATACATAAACTAAATAAATTGGGTGGGTCAGAAAACCGTTAAAACAAGGGCCTAGAGACTTACAACTCTCAACCATTCCTGTGTGCGAGTAATTGCAGGAATGGAGGGGACCTTCAGTCTATATGCCGAATCCAAACGGCTATTTGAAAAAGCACCTTTCATGACTAGAATAACTCTCTGCGTGTGCCTAAGTGAAACCGGAGTATTAAGTCACTGGGAAATGTTAACCCGTTCGCCGCTTAGTGATCGAGACTCTAGAGTATTGAACGGTATGACGTCCTTGATTTTGAAGGAAAAAGGAGGTTAATTGGAAAAACGGGTGACTGGCGTGGCGACTACTCTGGGATTGCTGCATTTACTAATAAATAGCATTAAATAATAATTAACATTGAGTCATAAATAATGGATAAGGATTGGACATCAGAAGTGGGATCCATCACATCTTAAATAAATATGGATGCAGAAGGATGGAAGCTGTTATTGGAGCAGCAGAACAAACATTTTATGACACTGATTCAGGCAATAAAGACGCCAACGACAAGCAACAGTGTGCAGTTGCCTGTATATGATCGTGACAAACAGAATGCGAATGCTAGAGCTTGGATTTTAACATCAGACATTTGCATGGGAGACCAGCCACTTTGCGCTCTCAAAGGACAAGCTTCGGAATGGATTTCTTCTGTCTCATTTTTTGGTATCACATGGAATCAGTTCAAGGACATGTTTCTGGCTAGGTATGACTGCCCAGAAACATCTGCGGCGTTCTTAATTAATGTTGGTAACACCAAGCCCAAGGAGGGCGAGTGTCTTGCATCTTTCGCTGCAAGCATGATAACGTCATTGTTGTCTCGTTGGAAAAACCTATTGCTAGAACAAATTGCTGTTGCCACAGTTTTGGCACAATTATCTCAATTCGAGCCATGTGTCCAACGACTTGCATTCACGACTGAAATTGAAGACAGGAATCGTTTGCAAAAGGAGTAAAAGGCATTGTCATTTTTGAAGAGACGAGCTAATCCATCAAGCATGCGGTCAGCAGAATCATCGTCCAAGGAGGTTCCAGCTGCTAGGTCGACAAACAATATTACTTGTTTCAAGTGTGGAGGACCTGGACATTTTGCACCACGTTGCCTTGGTGTTAGTAGCAGGAGTGAAAGCAGTTCCGTTGTTTCTTCAGATGAACGCAGAGTTGATGTTTGTCAAATTGATTCCCCTTCAGGGACACTAACACATTTTGGTAAGTAAATTTTATTTCATTATGATTCAGGTTCTTAGTGTTCAATTGTATAAGAATCAATTAGTTGTAAATTTAGAGGCAAACATTTTGGAAGCATTGTGAGCATACCAGGAATTGGTCAAAAAAGTGTCAGGAGTACTGTTCAGATTTTAGCTAATGTGATAATAGATGGAATTCCCATTGAAATTCTAAGAATATTTGATCCTAATTGTGAAACAGAACTTCACACTGATGCTAGTGCTAATGCAAAATGAAAACAAACTTCGTCATGTAATAGCTTACTTTAGTAAACGAACTACATTTTCAGAATCCAAATATCACTCTTATGAATTAGAGACCCTTGCAGTTTTTAACCCATTAGCGCCCGTATTTTTTTATGTTAAAATTTTTGTATAATATTTGGTCAGAGTGTTGTAGATAGGTTCTTGAACCTAAAAAATTATTTTTTTTTAATTTATGCTCACCCATTTTTTTGGAAATGCCCGATGCCATATGGCATCGGTGGCATTCCACTTATCTGCTATCTATAGATTTTCGCTAAAAACGGAAAATAAATATTTAACAAAAAATCAAATTGTGTTACAATAAATCAAACAAAGTTTATTTTCAAAAGAATTTACATTTTGGAATGAAAAATTAAGAAGCATTCGACACATAAACCAACTTTGCACTTCTTACACATTGTTCTGGTTTGAGACTTGCAGTTTGGAGCAGCACATCTCTTCCTTTTTTTGTCTGGTGTGGAAATAATCCAATGGTCATAACGATCAAATCTTATATCATCCAAGACCCTGGCCGATGAAATAAACCTTCCAGAAGCTCCGGGATTTTTTCGTGACACAGCATACCTTGTCAGATACGTTTCGACGATAGCACGTCTAAAATTCAGTTGCGTTATTTTGTTTGTTTTTTTTGAAAGAATCCAAGAATTTTGAATGACTGCATCGATCATCCACGTTGCACTGGCGATGCTACCTCTTGGCTGCTTTTCAAACTCAGATCTACTAGGAAGGGTAAGTTGTGAAGTTTTCTTATGCGAAATAAGCTGCTGTTTTTGTTTTTGTTTCGAGGACTTTGTTTTTTTCTTATTTTTAGTGAGCTTAGAATTTACTTTTTTTTCTGCAAAACTTTTCCCGGATGATGATTTGTATATTCTGTTTTCTCGAAAAGTTCAAGTAGCAGAGTAATTGTGTGCTCTCAAATAACAAAAAAGGCTTGGCCCGCAAAACAAGTTGTCAAGAAAAATGTTGAAAGAAAGATCGCGGACACTGTTTGGCAATTCTGTGAGCACCTTCGTCAGAGGTGCGGCTGCTTTTCCAAACAAAGATGCATGTATTGGATCAACCTTCTATAATTTTCCTTGAAAGATTTCAAAATTTACCAGGTACCCGTCGGGAGACTTCACACACCAGGCTTTGAATCCGAATCTGATTGGCTTACCTCTGATGAATTGCTTCATTGGATGCCTGCCAAAATACTTGATCATACTTTCGTCATAATCAATATCTTGGCTCGGCACGAAATGTGTCATACACTTTTTTTTTACGGTGTTGATTAGTGTACGCAGCTTCCAAACCTTGTCGGAAGAATCAAAATCCGCATCATTGTCAGCACAGTGTATATATTTCAAAATGGATAAAAATCTATTTCGGCGCATAGCGTTGCTGACTATTTCATTATACATGTCAGACTTCTGATCCCAATAATGACGACAGGAAGGCAGAACATTATAGCCACTTAGAATTAAAATTCCAACAAAACATTTGAGTTCTTCGACTGTTATGGGAGCAACATCAGTTACATTTTTTTGACACATGTATTTTTGTGTTTCTTCTCGTAAATGCTCCCATACTTTTTCATCGAAAAACTCCTTAAAAACTTCAGTTGGTGTTTTGTTTTTATAGGCTTCATAATCTGGGAGCGGAAATACGGTGCTTTCCAAGTTTTCAAAATCACCTTCTACCCACGAGGAAGTCAGTCCCGTTTCCTTTTTCTCCATCCGAGTTTTCAACCATTTTGAACTCTGATCAGAGAGATTTTGCACCGGTGTTGACGTTGATGGCTCATCCTGACATGTGATGTGACAGGATGGCCGTGTCGCAGTGCGAGGTATAAGAAATGCTAGACACTACGCATTTGCGTGTGCCTAAGTGAAACCAAAGTATTAAGTCACTGGGAAATGTTAACCCGTTCGCCGCTTAGTGTAAGCCCATGAAATTTCCAAAGATCGAGCCTCTAGAGCTAACGAATATAATATCTTAATAGTGATGCGGCTAGCTTTTTAGCCGAATATAAGAGCAAAGAAAAATGCGAAGTGAACCAAACAAAAAATTAAAAGCGATAAAATTGCAATTTTAGTTTACTTTATTCTTTATTAACGCAGAGGCGATATGTCAGGTGTTACGAAAAATAAGCGATTTGTATTTTTTCGGTCGCAACGACAGTTACTTGGAAGCGACCGATGTTGATGATGATGTTGACTTCTAAGGTTTGTATTTTTCGGTCTTAGGTAGCGCTAGTTGAAAGCGATAAATGTTGATGGTGCAAAGACAGTGCAAGTGCATTGGATTTGGATGGCCTTGGCATTGGCCTAGTTGTGAGTAGATGATTACATTGCTATTTGGTGCCAAAAGGAAACTAAAAACATTATAGGGTTTTTGTCAACAACCAAAGTTAATTTATTGCGAACAACAACAAATAGTTTTAATAAGTAGATAGTTCTTACAAAGCAACACAATGTTTGTCATATGGAATTCTTTATAAACTGCTGTATTACTATTTTTTATAAGTAAATATTCAATCTTAGAATAATCTATTGTATCCGATCTTGTTAAAATTATATTGCTAACTGTAATAAAAACAAAATAAAGATTTATGGAGTCCATCTCCTGCAGAAGAATAAAAATCTACGATTTTATATTATTTTTATGAATTTTACCTTTGTTAGTTATCACCTATTTTATCTTTTTTAGAATCTATTAATTTGAAACGATTAAATCACTTTTTTAATTTCTTTCTTTCAGAATTGTGGTTTTTCAAATAAACTTTTTAATTTTTTTGAAATTCTACATATTCACGATTTTCATTATGGGTCAAATTTAATTGTTTTTCTTTTAAAATCTCCCTAGGATTGTGTTTTACCTTGTTAAATAATACTTTCAGGGGGTTTCGACCAGTTACAGAGTGAACGGTTTCGTTACATTTATGTGCTGCTGCTTTTAGCACTGCCTGTTTTCATCTATTATTTTATATTTTACTTTAATACAGCGCGTTTTTTCAATAAAAGTACTATGAGTGCGTTTCACTTGTCCTTTTGTCTTTTTCTTGCCAAAGTGTTTTTACAGAACACGGATTTAAATATGCATTCGTTATCGCAAATAATGTTTCTTGCGTGGGGAAAGATATTTAAAATGTTTAATAATTCTAGTTCAATATCAACTTTAGATTCAAGGGGATGTACGAATGAGAACTTTGAATAACTGCGACTCTAAGATATATTTCCTTGCTTGCCTATTAAATATCTTTATGTAGCTGTTCACCTTCTTCTTCTGGTATCTTATTGGTTTACGATCATATATGTTTTCATTGCAAACAACACATGTATTTGTATATGAAGAAATTTGTTTCTTCATATTTGGCCCGTAGTATGTTGTCGTTATTTGATTTTAATTTTCAAGAGATCCCCTGTTTGCTCTTCTGTGTGTATCAGTACACAAAAGGGGTTCGTTGTTCGTTTACTTAAATTCGTAGAGGTCCTCCTGAAACACAGACACAGACTGTACCTGGAACTATATGTTTTTAAATAGAGTGATAGCCTGATCAGTGTTTGTATATGTTATTGTAGGTATACCTCTTTAGATTATTAAAACAGGTCTTAATAATGTCTGAAATTATATTCGCTTTATTAAGTATTATCTGTTGCTTGAAACAATTAACAGGCAAGGATTTCGTCTCTATTTGTATGTTATTATTATTACTTACTGCTTTCAGCGGAATGAATAGTTTGACTTGAACTTGTTAGAGTATTAAGGTTTTGTCGGCTTAGCGCATCCGCAACAACGTTATCCTTACCTGGTTTGTATCATAGACACACCATATAAAGTCCAAAAACCAATCTGTCATTCTGGTTTGCCTACAAGCTGAAACGTCAACTTTCACGCACCCTTAAGTCTAACATCAATTCCCCACAGCTAAAGTCAATTCACCACCTTCTAAAGTCAATTCACTACGAAAATAAAGTAGAGTGATGAGAAATTCTTTATTGCATTTTTGGGAAGAGTACAATAACTCTGGCGACAAAGTTTGATGAAAATTTAAAAAAATATGCACGTTAAATGAAAAAAATAATGGTAATACTTACAACTAAATTTTATGCATTTTTTTAAAGAGGACTCTTTTGTCTATGAGCTTATTTTAAATCAAGTCAAAACTATGCAAATTAAAATAGTGTGTTGAGATATTATATTTTTAAAAAATATTTATTAATCAGATCATCTCAGATGCCAACTAGCTAACATTGAAAAACATTTTTGCTGTAAACTGTCATCAAATATGGTTAAACAAAGAACTTATGGTTTCTTGCTAATAATAATTGCTTATAATTATATTTTGTTTCAAATTTTCTAGTTTTTTTTGAAAAAAATTGTTATAAACTCAAATTTTTTTACAAAAAAAGGTAAAAAAGTTTAAATTGTGATTTTTAAAACTTAAAGATTATTTACTATTGTTTTTAGAATTATTAAATTCTTTTTTCCTACATCCAACTTTTTTAAATGCAAAAGAAACTTTGGCTAGAAGACCTAGTGATTGAAAGTGGCAAGAAATTGTTAATTTGTAACTTCACTATATTAAAAAGTGTTCAATTCAATAAAAATCTATAATTGTCTGAACAAGGCATTTTTTTTATTATGTTAAGAAAATATATGTATTTGCAAAAATGCACAAAATTGTTGTTTTTTTTTAAATTAAATTTAATAAAAAGAGTACCGATTCAGGTAAAATTATTCGTTTTTTAATAATTCTTTTTTTCTCGAAATTAAAAGCGATGACTATTTCCTAAAAGTATTTTGATAATTACCAAACAGTGACTAAGTTTTAACAATTTAACTATAAGTTTAAGTTTTTCAAATTTAAAAAATGATTAAAGTGTGACATCACCTCAACATCACACATAACATAATTGTTTATTTCATCGAGGTGAATTCGAAAACGGCAACAAAAATTCTGATTGTGTAAATCTCAAATAGCATTTTAAATTTGCATTTTTAAACATTTCAATAGGAAAACAAATTTCAAACAAATCTTCTCGCCTAAGAGAAAATATAATTTGTCACACTACATCGTTGGATACTTTCACTATGTTCGTATTTTCCTATAAAAAATGTTTAAAAATGAAAACATTGGAATTCATTTGGTCGTGTCCTTGGTACAATAGTGTACCTACAGGAATAGTTTATACCTTCCTGGAATCCTTGAACATCATCCTTTCTAACATCAAATCTTAAGTTCTCACCACAGCAATTTAATAAAAAAAAAACATCTGTCAAAACAATTAAATGCACCGTATCAAATTATTGTTGGGTTTCACATTTCAAAATGGACGTAATGTCAAATTACAAATACAACAATGTTAACAAATGGGTGTGGGAGGGTAAAACGTACGAAAGATTCCAGTCCTTATATGGTGTGTCTATGGTTTGTATATAATTTTCTGTGCTTAACGCCCAACTATAATAGACATAAGCTAGCATATGCGTGCATAAGTAAACGTGCGAATACAAGGAATCTCAATACGAGTGAACATAATGGAGTCTAGCTCCGTTTCGTTCAATTTTTCTCAGTTTCGTTAACTTAAGCACACTTAAGCAAGAGCGATCCCAGTCGCTCGCCGCATAAGTAAAATCTGACATGTAGAAACGTGAGCAAAATTGCATTATGGCTATGCAGTAATTTGGCAAACTTAAGTGAATTTTCGTTGGGTTTTTGACAAAAGCTTATGTTTGCTTATGCCTATTATAGTTGGGCCTTAAAGGCTCTCTTCAACCGAGAGAAAAAACTAATCGAGAGAGCCAAATTTCCTCGTCTCCGTCTCTTCGAAACCTCTCACACTCATTTTTTATAGCGTATTGAATTCGTATCGGTGTATACATGTTTTCACCTTGGAGAGTAGAGAGAGAAAAAACTTCAGTTGAGAGATTGAGACATTTGACATTTCTATCTCTCTCTTGTTTTCACAAATTAATTCTTGCAAACAATTTTCGTTTGTCAATAAATTACGGTAAACGTTATAACAGTAGATCGTGGTGAATTTGTGTTGCCCTTCTCTTTTTTTGAGTTACAGATGGCATTAACAACCAAAACAAGAAAATATGTGTTCAAAAGAGTGTAACAAGGTTACGGTTTTTTAGACTAGACTTTATTTGTAAATATGAACGAGTACATGTTTTTTATAAATGTATGTTATGTTTATTTTAATAGTAATACCTTAACTAATAACTTGACTACTTAATTATATAAAATGTACTGCATTGAATTATAAATATATACAATCTACAGTTTACGGGGAATATTTATATAAAATATTAATTACTTCTGCAATTGCGGTATCAATCAATATTTTCTTTTGTTAACGTAACTTTTATTTGTCATGAATTAAAATCAATTATGAAATTTGGCTGCGATAATAACTACTTGAACACACCATTTTTTATGTTTATAGTTATTCAGGTTTAGCCCTTAACTTAGATTTGCATTTATTTATGAATAGCCTAAAAAGTTAAGTAAATAAATATAATAAAATAAATAGAAAAACTGCAGTTAGAACTTTCCCTCACATATTTTTGCTTGTCGCTATATAACTGAAAGATAAGATATAAATAGTTAGAACTAGAAAATTACATTTTTTTTATATAGTGTTATCCATATGCAAATTAGTGTGGAAATCGCAAGTCGTAGGCAAAAAGAGACCAACCGTCGAAGTTGATTCTCTCGTTTAGTTTTTTTTGCTCTGCTCTTCAATTATAGTATGCCAACGCTTCATTTTTGTATTGGGATTTATATTTTATTTTTGATACTGAGTACGTAAGCGCTTGATGATAAGTACGTATTTCTAGGGTTGAAATTCCGTACAAATAGTTCCTTAAATTCTTTGAGGCATATACTATAGAAAAAAGTACTTTTACGTTCGTAGCATAACTTGTCTCTGTTTTATTTAGCGTTTTAGAATTGAAAATCATTAGTTTGTCTTCTTATGACAATAGCCCTGCGATTGCAGAATTACTGGAAGCAGTATTAAATATACATTTTTTCTAAAAATCTGGTTATGTCCACCTTACATTATCGGTTAAATATTCTTTAACTTTAAATGCTTTTCTACCTTCCTCGCCAATGTTTATATTACATTTCTTGCCTTGGTTCTTTGATATCCTACCATTTTCAACAATCAAATAAATTATTAAGTTTTCAGTTATCCGAACATAATTTTGTATAAATATACTATAGTACCCCGTCATACCTAAGAATCTTCTCAATTCTCTAAGAGTTTTTGGTTCTAGATATTCTTTAATTGTGGAAATTTTCTTGGGATCGGTAGCACCATTGCCATTTTCAGTACTATTTTGAATTGTTTGTACAAAATTGATTAATTCCTTTACTTAATTTTCTTTTATCTTCACAACTTCACTTACAAATAAAATGCACGATTGGGTCGCACGAACTTGCTACTGTATGCAAAAAGTCTGTTTAAAAAAGTACTTATATAAGATTTTAAAATATATCTGTAAAATAAGTTTGTCTTCAAAGATATAAATGCCATTTGATTAGTAAAAAAATCAGCATATCATCCACACAACTCATCCTAGGACATTTCATCCCGCAAATGAAATATACTTGTAACCGTACTTAACGAAAACAATTGTCTATCTCTATATATTCAACTATTTCGTTCAATTGGATAGCCTTATTTTAATTTCATGTTAAGAGAACCAGGATGGAAAGTAAATTATCTGAAGATAAGAAAGAGGAAGAATATGTATGTTTAGATTGTAAAGCGATCACCTATTGATTGTGTAGTTAGGTAGGTGTCTAAAACGAACATAGAATAGTTCACTTCGCGTGCTCAGCTTTATGCAGATAGATAGATAAAGACATGTTTATGATGATAGTGAAAGAATGTCATTGGTAGGTATCCTTCTTTCCTAAAAGTTTTCAGCGCAAACATGGAGTTATTCCGTTCAGTTTATTTTTTTCGTTAAAGTTCAAGAAATTGCTATTCATGTGTTAGTTACAGTCAGGCTCTTGTGCGTTTTGGATTTTAGTTATGAAGTGACACGTAAGCAGTAGTTGTAAAGGTTGTACGTTTCTTTAACTAGTACTAAGTATTTATTTTTTTATATAATCGAAAGCAAGTAAAATATGTGTTAAACAACCTTATTCTTAAAGAACTATATTTTAAAATCTAATATACAAAAGTACCAAGATAATACTTCTTGATAGACACTTTAAAATAGATTGTTGATTAAACATATCATAATCGTTTCACGGCCAGTTGGTATTTACAATAGTTATAGTTATAAAAATACATAAATTGTAAAAAATGCATTAATTTAGATAAAAGATAGGATTGTAATTAAAATGTTGTCAAAATAATTTACTAAAAATATAAATAATTAAATTAAAATAATTAAAAAAAATATTTTAAGATTAAAAATTTTACCTGAAAAATAAGTTTCTCTTCAAAAATTTAAATGCCATTTTACAAATCAAAAAACCGATGATTTTTCATTTTTTTTTTTTGAAAATTGTTAGAGCGATTTTTTTTTAAATTAATTTTTTATATATAAAATTTTTCCATTTTCTTCTAAAAATATTTTTGGTATGCAGTTGCATAGACATTAAAATTTAACGCTATGCATTTGAATTTTGTAAAAAAATGTTTACCCGTTTTTGAGATATCGTATTTTGAAAAAAAAAAATTTCAATATTTTTTTTAAAATCCAAACAATAAAAAAATGCACTTTTGATAATGAAATATTGTTAAGGCAACACAAGAGCTTATTCAGAAAAAAATTATTGAAATAGGTTGATAAGTTGCTGAGATAATTAAAAAACAAAATAACGGTTCTATGGGCGGTACCATTCCTGAGCAATACAAAAATATGTTTTTCTTATTAAAAGAAGCAGAGTTAAAAAATAAAATTTTAGAGAAAATTTAAAAAAATCTATCTGGTTGTTTTTGAGAAAATTCAAATTTTCGTTTTTTGACCAAAAAAATTGTATGGGAGCCACTGTTAGTTTTGATCTTAAAAAAAATGAAAAAAACGCCTAACGCGAATCTGCTCAAAACTCTAACTTCCAAGTTTGACCTCAATCGGCCCAATAGTTTAGGCTGTAGGAGCTTGGACAGACAGACAAAACCGACCGGACGGAATCGCGGGACCCACTTTTTTCGACTTCTCTACCATCGTAATTTATCATGTTTGATTAAAATCTCGAGTTCGAAATTTTGCACGAATGCAAAACTTGCCATATAGTTCCTATATGTAGCAAGTAAAAAATAATGTGCGATGCGAACATACCCAAATTAGAATTACCAAATAAGGGTATTCATGAAACGTCGGAAAATTTCCGACGTCGTAAAATCGTAAATATTAAGACAAAAGTTTAATGAACGCACCTTTATATAAAAATTAAAAAATTACATTAATTGTTATAAATGAAATGGTGAACAATTTCGGTGGATTTAATGAAGCGTTTGAAAAAAATAAATACAAATGTTGTGTACCTATTATTAAAATATTTGTTGATGTCAAATTTGTCAAAAAAATGGTCATGAATCGACACAAAGGCCAAACAATTATCAAAGAAATGATGGCTCCGGAAAATTCGAAAATTATTTCCGAAATAACAAACATCCAATATTTGTCATTAGTTGTAGATGAAAGTACCGACATAACTATAAAATAAAATATAATGGTGGTTATTCGAATATACGACGAAAAGTACCATTATATGTTTTTGACACTTACTGAAGTTCCTGATGGAAAGGCTGCCGTGATTTTTAACACAATTAAAAATATTTTTGAACAAACAAATATTTCATTTAAAAATATGGTTGGATTCACCGCAGATAATAGTCCTGTTATGATGGGCAAAACAAAAGGTGTTCAGGCAAAATTAAAGGAAGTCGTCCCCAGTCTCATTGTAAATGGCTGAGTATGTCATAATTTAAATCTTCCATCGAAGGCTGCAGCAGAACAATTTCCAGACGTACATAGTCGATATGCTAATAAAGGAAATAAATCACCATATTTGTAACAGCTCTAGCAGAATGTTGGAATTCCAATAGTTCCAAGAACATTTTGGAACTTATTTACACAAAATTTTAAAATATTGTGCAACGCGATGGCTTTCCCGTCAGGTACTACAATTGCGCTAATGCTAATTTTTTATGTTTATAGACCGCATCTTAGAGCAATGGGACTCTTGGTGTTATTACTTTGGACTTGGTGAATTTGAATCCAATCATGAGAAACAAAACCTCAACTTCATTTCTTCCAGCCTTAAGGACTTAAATGTTAAGTTATATTTCACTATTTTATCTTATATCTTAAAACTAATTAATAATGTTGATTTAAAAATGCAATCCGAAGATGTAAAAGTGCACGTTTTAATTCCAAGATTAAAATCTATTTGTAAACAACTCTGCAGAAATTTTATGAAAAGGGAAGCATTTGGAGATAAACCGATAAAATCCATTCATTTTTTAGAAAACCACTTACCTATTATAGAAATATATTGCGGCACCGAATCTGAAATCCTATACAATTCAAACAAATTAAGGGAAACAGTTATTCAAAGCTTTAAAAATCATACTAAATTGTTTTGCATTACATTTCTGCAAGACATTAGAAAAAGATTTGATTTCGACGACGTTTTCTTAAACTTAATTCAAAATTTTTCCCAAAGTGCAGTGTTGGATGGTCGAGTTAACTCTATCGTTCAATTTGTTTTGAAGTTTTTTTTCCAATAAACACAAAAATATTGAAGCTCTAGCTGATTGCGAATATTTAAAAAAAAATGATAAATGTTTCCATATCAGAGTTTTGGGCAAAAATTGGTCTTCTTAAAAATTGATGCTATGAGTTAATGTTTCAAAATATTTAAATATTTCACGCATTGTTCAGGGTGCCTTTTGTGTTCCTCACTCTTTGGCAAATGTAGAAAGAATATATTTATACCAAAACATAATTAAAACTAAATTAAGAAATCGTTGTCAAGTGCAAACGTGCTCTGAACTTATAGAAACGAAAAATCTGATAAAAAATAACTGTTATCACAGCTTCATAATTAATAAAAATCTTGTGAGTAAAAATGCTACAAACAAACCACTTCAAAAAGATGAACTTTTAGAGTAAAAAATTATCTACTATGTAAGCCATCAGTTTTAAAAATCATTGAAACTCACAAAATACAAATATTCAATGATGAGTTTCTGTGATATGGGGATCCGTCCGATATTTATCTAGCTATTAAAAATGAAGTTCCTTTTTTTCTTATTTATTTATTTTCACATAATATTAAATATGTAATAACAAATGAATTGTTTTTGTTCTCGTTAATGAATACCTACATTTTGTTTCTGAATTCGTGTGTTTGTTTGCTTTAATCCATTTAAAAGAGTTTAGTACTATTTGTACTTTTACAGTACGTTTTTGTTTCAGCTTTCACTACAATCGAAAAAAGTCGATTTCCATCACTGGTATAGGCCAGGAGGATTTTTCTCCTCTCTCGAAATCCGTATACAATACAAAGAAATTGGCGAAGAGGTCAAATATCAAAACTTCAATTCAATTATCTCAGTTAGTAGCAAACTATTCATTTCATTGTGCTAGTGGTGTTTGGTTTTTCTTCTTTGTATCTTCTTTAAAACAAAAAAAAAACGACAACTTAGTTGACCTAGGTGAGTAAAATTAATTTTTCTTGTTACCACTGAGCCAAACCTCCTCGGTTTCTTTTTTTTCTTAATTTAATTATTGAATGTCAATTGTTGTGAATTTATATTTATAATACTCGTAAATAACTTTTTTTGAATGTTTTTGACTACGACGACTTTCAGCATTGGTTTACGGTTATTGTCTTTTGTTTGTGTTTTTTTTTTTTTGTCTCTTCCTCGGCTTTTGTTTACTTTTGCATGTTCAACTTGTTTCTCTATAAGCAGTAAAGCAATAATAGAGAGTATAGTTGTTTTTTTCTCCTCCTACGGATTTTTTTTTGTAATATATGATGTGTCGTGTGTGAGGGTGTGAGTACCATGTTATTACTTCCAAACCTAGATGTGCGATCTCCTGCTCCGTGACTTGGTAGTGCTGTGACCAAAACTACTCCATTACCAAGATCGGAATCTCAGACTGATATTTCGGTTTGCCTACAAGCTAAGTTCACTCTAAATGTGAAATGTAAAAATAAAACACATTCTCATATTTAGTGTTCCGGCCCATCAAAATGCTTCATTATAGTCTGCAGGCACATCTAAATGCTTTATTTTCAATGTTTTATGGCCTCGTTCAAAAACTAAACAATCCTAACCAACAGAATCTGAAGTGCTGACATGGACTTAAATTGGAAGATTTGTAGGTATAGTTTTTTAATTTCAATCCAAATAAATGTTCTAAATGTATATAAAATAAGATTGATCAAATACATATTTAATGATTTATTAGTGCTGGTTTTTATTTATTTAAATTATTTGCGAACACAATATGAGCTGCAACTGGTTTAAGTATAATTGGAAATGGACAAAAGTGTAACACAATACTTTGTAAAACGACAAAACAGACAATTTTTTCTGGTGTAGTTGGCTTAGAGCATTTTTTTGGCGACGTTAGAAGTTCAGGTGGAAACAATAGGCGGATGCCTCCGTATTTCTATGTACAGACAATGCTACGAGAAGCATACTTGTTAAGTTCCATTGCCAACTTTAGCTAGTTTAGATTCCTCAATTAAATTAGTATTTTCATCATTTAAGCAGTTCGATAATTGCAAGACCGAATTTTAGTTTTTTTTGTTGCAGGAATATTCCTGAAAATTTCTTTTTGAGGGACTATGTTAGAGTTAGAATTTTGTTTGTAGTTAGATTTTGAAATACAAATGTGAGGTAACCATGTTTTAAAAATAAGTTGCTTTGAGTAATGCATTTCTAATATATACGTAACTCATTAATTTTGTTATTATTAGCAGCACCTTTATTAAACATACCCTTTAAACAATTTGGTAACTAAACATTTTTACGGAATGAATGAAAATTATATTTTGCGTTAAACTGTGGGAATTCAATAAAAAAAAACTTATTTACGTCAACAATAAACATTAATGTCGATTATTTGATCTATTGAATGAGTTGTACATGAATTTAGTTTTTTCCTTTGATGTAAAGTTTTTTTATAGCAAACACATGTATGCATCCATCAATCAAGAATGTTATGGATGAGGTATTTTTCGATTTTAACTCTTTTTTTAAACTTAATATTTATTAATCAAAATGGAATTGAAGAATAGTTGCAAGCTTAAATCATTACAAACAAACTATAAATATACTTGGATTAGTTAAATTAATACAGATTTTGATTACTTGCAAACAAAATATTTGTGCAGTTCATTAACGAAAATTTATTAGAATTCAATACAAAAAAATTGCGCTCGCACCCTTAATTTGATGGTTCTTCGAACGTATCTTTGATTCAATAAATCGAGGTTAATTATGAAATTTAAAGAATTTCGTAGTGATTGCTCTAAATTAGTGAATTAATGACAATAAAATAATGTTGAACATGCTTTTTTCAAGACAAAAATTTACATTGGTTCGCTATCTGACTTTTTCATGAAAAAAAGTAAAAAGAAAAACCTGAAAAAAACATATTAGCCTTCCCATTTTGTTTTTGCTTTGCAAAGTTCCGCTAGCCCAAGGCATCATTTTTTTTTGTTTGTTTTCACATCTATTCATGGACTAATTGTCAAAATTACAGATACAACAATGTAAACAAACGGGTTTGGGAGAGTGAAACGTTGGAAAGATACGATCTTGGTAAATGGAGTATTTTTGGCTGTGACAGAATAAGATAGGTAGACCTTTGGAGAATCGGTTCGGGGCGTGTGTGTGCTCCTACCCCGTTCGCAGCTAGTGAGTTGGGTCGTTCTATCAGTTCACAATTATTTAGTTTTTCGGTGGATTCGTCGTGGTTTCCGCTTATCTTCCATCACATCGAGATGTGAGTCCTCCTCACTCTCTAGTTAATAGTTTTTTTTTTTTATTATTTACTGATTCAAATTTTAAATGGCTTTTGAATGCTCATGAGTTTTGTTCTAAAATTTTGAATTTTTAAAATCAAACTATTTCATCGTATTCAAAATATTGTTGCTGGTTTTAAGTATTTTTTTTTAGAAAAACTCAACTGAAAACTTTTTAACAAAACACGAAAACATGCAAAAAACAAAAAATAACTGTCAGGAAATGTTTTCGACTGCAGTTTTAGGAGAACAAATAAAGATATGGACTTCAAGTTATTTGTCTGACACAAAATAAAATAAATTGACAGAAATGATGGGAAGTTATCAGTGTGGGTTCCCACCGTCTTTTTGGATTTCCCGAATAGGGTTAAAAGTATTAAACACACGATTTGAGCTGCAAAAAGGTTATCAAGGAGAAAGAGGCGAGTTTCCGGTGTTTTAAAGCCAACCCAACTGAGTAAGACCGGAAAAAGTTTAAGCAAGTCAGGAAGGCCTGCAACGCCAATATTCGAAGGACCAAATTTTTACATGACCAAAAATGACTGCAATGTGCCAAGGGCAGTAAGAATTTTTGGTCATTTGTAAAAAACAAACTCATAGTTTAAGTGCATAAAATCAAGCACAATTCACATATTTTTCGCGCCAAAAAGAACTAACATTCCAACATCGACTCGAGCATCATACTGGAATTTTCAGATAAGCGTGGAAAACAACAATTCATGCAAGCTGTAGCTAACTTTCGTAAAACAAAAAAAGCTCCGCTTAGCCTCTCCGAAATTGACATCGATTCGCAAAAAAGCTTTTTCGTCAACGACAGTCTAAAAAAAAATAATTATCAGCTCCAGCGGTACGCATTAAGACTTAAACGAAATTCTCTTCTATCATCTGTGCACACATTCAATGGACAAATGTTCATCCGCACACCTAACAGCCAAGATCCAGACATCATAAACAACATCGGAGATCTGAGAAAGGCCGTCGGCTCTGACGATATAAATGATCCGAATATATATGGTAGTTAATATTAATCTTTCAATGCAAGAATTGTTTTTTTATTTGTTCTTCTTTTTTTATTAGTAATTGTCTTTCTCTGTCGCAAAAAGATTTTGCTCTTTATTTATTTTTGTTGTATGTTCAAGTTGTTTCTTTATTATATTTCTTTAGTTTCTCTCATTCTTGTGAAATAAATGTTTTCAATATTTTTGTTTTAGATTCCAGCCTCGGTTTAAACTTTTGTTGTCATAATGGGCAGCAACAATGATGTTGGCCTTCACAGTTTAAACGAAAAAAAAATAGATTTTTAGTAAATACTCTTTGCAAAAGTATTAATGGTTTGCATATTTGCCACATCAATGCTCAGAGTCTTGTTAATAAATTCGATGAGTTCAAAATGATATTTAAAGATAGTTTGCTTGTTATAATTTGCGTGTCTGAGACGTGGTTTTATCCAAATTTAAATAGTGGTCTCTTTTCTCTTAATGGATTTAAAAAACCTTACAGGGCTGACCGAACTCATACAATGGGAGGGGATGTTGCAATATACGTTAAAAATTAAATCCGGTCTAGCCATGTCAAGTGCTTTGATGGTACCGAGGCATGTGATTATTATTTCATTGATTTATTTGACGGTGATAATAAATGCAGCTTTGGTGCCATTTATATGCCACCACGAGATGCTAGCTCTCGTCTTATTACACCAATTGTAGAAGAAATGTGTTCTCGTGCACCTGAACTTATAGTTTGTGGGGATTTAAATATAAATCTTTTGCAACCTTCATCTAACCTTTTTAAAACGTCAATGAATTCTCTGGGACTTTCATTTGTGAATAATGTTAAGCCAACTCACTTTAGGCCTGGTTGTATCCCATCACTGCTCGATGTTTTTCTTGTAAGCGATGAAAGTTTTGATAAATGTTATAGTCAGTTATCGGTCCCTGTGTTTTCATACCATGATCTTATTTTTGCAACCTTTGATTTAAATTTTGAGAGGAAATCGACACAATCATTTCAGTTTCGTGGTTTTCGTAATGTCAATGTTGAATATTTATTTAGTATTTGTTCGTCCATTGATTTACACCCAATTTTCACTACGTCTAACGTTAATAGTCAAATTGAACACCTTAATGTAGCTATTGACTATCTTTTTAAGAAACATGTTCCCTTAAAGACTCGATTTATTAAATAACGTAGCTGTCCTTGGCTTTCTCATGAAATTCTTAATGCAATTAAAGCAAGAGATGTCTCATATCGCCGCTGGAAACGATTCGGCTGTGTAGAAATGCTTCGACTATTTAAAACATCCCGTAATCTGGTAACAAGGTTAATAAAAACAGCAAAATACAATTATTATAATAACAGGTTCAACACAGATCTTTACTCCAAGTTCTTTTGGAAAGAAGTAAAAAGTGTTGGTTTAAAAAAAGATACCTGTGTTTACGATGAGAGCATTGATTAAGAGGAACTGAATCGTAATTTCTCTACTCCTCCAACCCAACTCAACAATATGGTCTCCGGACTTCCTGCGAACGATAGAGCTGATGCATTTTTTGTGTGTGCTGTTGATGAATATCAAGTAGGAAATGCAATTTTCTCAAAAAAATCCAAATCTACTGGTCTCGACAACAATCATCCCGATTTTATAAAAATCCTTCTTCCTTTCATACTTCCTCATATAACTCACATTTTCAACACTATAATAATGACCTCAACCTATCTCACTTCCTGGAAACAATCAAAAATTATCCCCATCCCTAAACAAGGAAAAAAAAAAGAATACAGACCCATAGCTATCCTTCCTTTTCTATCTAAGGTTTTTGAAAACATAATAAGCAACCAGATAAAAAGTTATATTAAACAAAAACACCTCCTTCACGCTCTGCAATCCTGTTTCTGGCCTGGACATAGTTGCATTTCATCCCTTCTTAAAGTGTCTGATGATATTAGACAGGCATTAGACAAAAATCATATAACTGTAATAACTTTACTTGACTTCTCAAAAGCATTTGATTGCGTTAACTCTAATATTCTCCGTGATAAACTGACGACCTATTTTAACTTCTCTGACACAACAAAAAATCTTATTTATTCCTACTTGACCAATCGTATGCAAGCTGTATCGTGCTGTAAGCTGTCTTTGTTTCTTCCTGTTAGTTCTGGTGTTCCTCAAGGATCTATCCTTAGTCCTTTACTGTTCTCTATGTACATTAATGATTTGCCATCTGTTTTATCTTTCTGTCAGTTTCATATCTACGCGGATGATGTGCAGTTATACATTAGTTTTCCCATTGGGGTGGTTGAAGATGCTTTATCTAGCATGAAAGCTATCCCTATATCCAAAAATAATCTTCACCTTCAAAACCTTCCTCGCCTCCTTTTAAATACATGCGAAATTGAATATGTCACCAATGTAAAAAACCTAGGTATAATCTTCAACAATAAACTAACATGGGACACTCATATTGATTCTATAATTGCCAAGATATATGGTTCACTTAGAGGACTATTTGTTACTAAAACAATACTCTCTACTCAAGTCAAATTGAAGAGTTGTTTGTTTCTCTTCAAATTAATTGTTAATAAGACTCCGAACTATCTATTTTCTAAACTTAATTTCTGTTCTTCAAATCGTTCCATTCTATTGCGCTGCTCAAGATATACCTGTTTGACATCATGCAGACAATTTTTCGTTTATGTTATTAAACTCTGGAATAAGGTTCCCAGCCACATGAGGTCTGGAATCGAAAACAAAAAGTTTAATGAACTTATCTTTGAATATTTCTCTAACATGAACTGAGATAATTTTTTTCTTATTTATCTTCTGCTTTTGCGACTTTGCTTTAAATTTTATTAAATTCATTTTAAAACCTTATTAAGCTAGAATTTACTTTTGTAAAATTAACTAGTAATATTTTGTAATAATTCTTATTTAATATTGCTATAATTGTTATTTGATATAATACATTCTTGCATATCCTTGTTAATCTTTTAAAATATATCCTCTACTATTTATAAGTTATTCTTAATGTACCACTGTTTTCTTATCAATAAATCAATCAATTCTTTCTCTTCCTCGGTTCCTACGCTTGTTCTCAATGACACTCATTTAGTTAGCTCTATTGATAAAGCCAACTTATTTGCAGGGCAGTTCGCCGAAAATTCCACCTTACCATATACTGTTATGACTCCCCCAGTTCTTGAACACGTAAATGATTCTATGGGACCAATGTTTTTTCGTACTCGCACTGTGGTGAGAGTTCTAAAGGATCTCAACATTCATAATTCCGCTGGCCCAGATGGTATCCCCGCTATTATTCTGAGAAGTATTCTCCACGCTAGCAAAACCACTGCGTAAGCTTTTCCATCTATTCTATTCTTCTGGGCTCGTTTCGAGTAGTTGGAAAACTGCATTTGTTCAGCCAATCTCAAAAAAAGGCGAATCTTCTTCTCCCACAAATTACCGACCGATAGCACTAACGTCCCTTCTTTCTAAGGTCATGGAAACGTTGAATAATTATCAGCTTAAGAAATATCTTGAGGAACAGAAGTGTCTTTATGACCGGCAATACGGCTTTCGTAGCAATAGTTCCACTGGTGATCTCATGGTTCATCTCACCGAACAGTGGAACAGATCTTTACATCATTTTGGAGAAAGTAAGATTATTGCACTTGATATTTCAAAGGCATTTGATTAAGTCTGGCATCTTGCTCTCTTATCGAAGATGCGTGCTTTTGTTATTGACGAATTTCTACTTCGTTGGATTAGAAATTTTCTTTCGAACCGTTCAATACGAGGTATTTTGGACGGATTCAAGTCTGAAACTCATAAAATAAACGCTGGTGTGCCCCAGGGCTCCGTTTTGTTTCCGACCCTCATTTTTATAAATGATCTCCTGTCTTTTGCTTCTAATCCAATACATTGTTTCGCTGACGATAGCACTCTTAGCTTTTCATATTCGTTTCCAGACTCACAACCCTGCTCTTGGGATGTGGAACTGCACCGACAAAATATGATTAGCTCATTAAATTCCGACCTACACAGCAATGTACAAAAAAATCGTGTGTAATTTAGCTTTGTAGCGTTCACATTTTTTTAAATATTTAAACGAAATAAACGGGTTTTGATTGAAAATATATTGGGCTAAATATTTATAAAGGAATACAAAATTTAAAAAAAATTGTGTTCCTTAATAGGACTAGAATCACTATAAAATCATTAAATTCAGGTAGTTACTTGCGAAAAGCAATTGGTCAGTGTGTTAAATATAATTTTTTATTTTTTTCCAAAAAACAATACATTTTTATAAATAGCACCGATTTTGTTTTTTATTTAATTTATTTATTTATTCCAAGAAAAATTGTAGAAAACTGAAAAATAGGGCAAATTTGCTTTGTGGCATAGGTGCAATATTTGATAAAACTTTCAAAGTATAACAGCCAGCTAAGTCAATTGAACTTATTTTCAAATTCTAACGATATGTGCAGATATTTGCTTTTTACTTTTTTTTTTATAGTTATAGTTACTTTTTAAGACAATACAAAATGCATTAATTTTTTGGACTGTCATGCAAGGGGTCTTGGGTTCAATCCCTGCCTGTGCCACCTTAATTTAAAAAAAATGATTTTCGCGGGTACTGCCTCTTGCGAGGAATTGACAATTCCTTCAAGAGTAATTCTTGTCATGAAAAAGTGCTTTCTCAAACTAGCCGTTCGGATTCAGCCTTAAATTGTAGGTCCCTTCCATTCCTGACAACAGTACTCGCACACAGGAATAGTTGAGAGTTGTAAGTTACTAGGCCCTGGTTCACAACGGACTGTTACCCACCCCATTTGATTTTGATTAATTTTTTAAAATATTTTTTGCGAATTCATGGGGTGAACAGATTTTTTTGTTTTAGTTTTAACTTTTTTTTAAAAAAAAAAGAACCATATAACCATACTTGCAACTTTGAAAAAAAATATCTGTCGCAACATAATTAAAAATGCATTTCAATATAACAACATTTGTGGTGCAATTGTGAGGGATTTTGAGCTTATATTATTCCAAAATAATTTTTTAAGCATTTTGTTTAGGTATTCTATTTAAAAAAGTAAACAGTTCTTGTGTCCACTATTTATTTATTTTAATTTTTATGAAAGAGGGCTATTTTCCATTTTTATCAACAAATTTATGTGTAGACGCACACAATGAAGTTTCCAGTTCCCAAGAATGCCACTGCAATATCAGCGCTTAGGAAGAGAATTCTTTGCAAAAGAATTTCGCCCGCCCATTCTCTCTCAGACTTTGTTGTTGTTTTTTTTGTCGTTGGCCTCATGGCTCATTTAGTTTTTTAATCTTTGTTTTGTAGGCTTGCGGTATACAATAACAGAAAATATAAAAAAAAAACTTTTCTTAGAAATATTTTTTTATTTCTAGTATGTGGTATGATGTAATGTCATGGAATCGTGATTTGGGTGTTACGTAGTCAATCGTATAGGTAGAATTTGATTTTTGGTTCAACTTTCGGCAAGTTTTGTGGTTGCACATTGTAGTGTAGGTATAAAAAGGGCTAAATAGGTATTAGGTATTGTAGGTAATTCGCTGTCAAATATTTTGTTTTCTTTATTTTGTTTGCGTACTATCACTCCTGGGTATTGCATTTTTTTTTATGATTTTGTTCATGGTCAGCTGCTTTCCTTATGGAGAGTACGAAAACTTTGGCGACAAAGTTTGATGACGGATTTGTATAGAACAGTTAAAAACAAGCATTTTTTACTATGGGAGGGGGGGTCTATCTGGGCCCATTTAGGCGGTAAGGCCAATTTAAAAAATGTACATTAAATGGAAAAAAATAATTAAAAAATAACGGTAATACTAACAATTAAGTATTATACCTTTTCTTAAAGCCAACATTTTTTTCTATTAGCTTAATAATAGTTTTAAAGTCAAAATTTGTGCAAAAAAAAGTAAAAAAAGGGTTAAAGTGTAATTTTTCAATACTTCAAGATTAATTACCACTGTTTTTATTAAACTAAATGATTTTATGTCTTTTATTTGTTGAGAAAATTGAAAATTACAAAAACAAAATATTTCAATTAAATTACTTTTTCCTTGCTTAAGTATTACGGTAGGCTTATTTTGATAGTAATAATCGAATAAGGATTAAGATATATTCATCTTGCATACACTCCAACTTGCACCCACCCCAAATCCTATAGTGTAGCCAACGCATCTCACTGTTTGCATCGTAAAGTCAAGTAAAGTAATTCATTTAGCATAACCCAGAATGCACCACGAGGAGGTAGAATTGCATTGAATTCCGCGTCCCAGTCAGTTAGTCTTTAAATAAGTCAGGAGTTAGTAAAAAATAGTCACGTCAATTTTCAATGTGTTGAAGGTATGTAAGTCTCGTCAGTGAATTCATCGTCCGTACTAGTGTCACTGTGGAGTTCGTCATTGATGGTCGAGGTTGTTTTGGCGGTAACACATGTTCTAGGTGTTCACTGCGAACGTCGAGGGGGTCGAAGTGCTTTAGTTGCAGATCCACACTTTCTTTTCCATCAATCATTCATCTTGCACCCACCGAACCTTGCTCCCTTCTTACCTTGCACGCACTTCAACTTGCACCCACCCCAAATCCTATAGTGTATCCGAGCAGGGGGGTTGCAGATCCCACTGTTGCATACCTACCATTGTTACTATCAAAACAAGACCAGTCAAGCAAAACAAAAAGAATTAAATTAAAATAGTAGTTGTGGTTATTTTCAATTTTCTCAAAAACTAAAAGACATAAAATCATCTTGTTTTCAGTTTTTGATTAAAAACAAATAAGAGCAATAAATTATAAAATAAAAACAGTATTAATTAATCTTGAAGTATTGAAAAATTACACTTTAGCACCTTTTTTTACTTTTTTTGCACAAATTTTGACTTTAAAACTATTTTTTTCAAAAACTATGCATAGTTTTGACTTGATTTAAAAACAAGCTAATAGACAAAAATGTTGGCTTTAAAAAAAGGTATAAAACTTAGTTGTAAGTATTACAGTTATTTTTTTCCATTTAATGTACATATTTTTTTAAATTGCCCCTACCGCCTAAACGGGGGGAGATAGACCCCCCCCCCCCCCTCCCATAGTAAAAAATGCTTGTATTAAGCCCCTCTATCAAAAGCCGTTACTATATCTTGTCGCCAAAGTTATCGTACTCGTGCCCTTTCCTTAGATAAAGGAAAAGGCAGAAGTCATCACAGAACGAAAAAAGTCATCCTATTGACTATTTTGGTAGTCAATATGACAATTTGGTTGTCAATTTTCAGCCGATAACCGCGATAGTCAATAGAACAATTTTCGGTTGTCAATTTTGAGATCTGAAATTTTTGTACAATTTGGTAGTCAATATGACAACTGCGGTAGTCAATATGACAACTTTGGTTGAAAGAAATTGAAACTACGGTTGTCGTATTGACTAACACAGTAGTCAATATGACAACTATGGTAGTCAATATGAAAACTGCGGTAGTCAATATAACAACTGAGATAGTCAATACTACAACTGCGGTAGTCAATATGACAATTGCGGTAGTCAATACGACAACTAAGGTAGTCAACATGACAACTGTAGTAGTCAATATGACAACTGCGGTAGTCAATATGACAACTGTGGTGGTCAATATGACAATTGCGGTAGTCAATACGACAACTAAGGTAGTCAATATGACAACTGTTGTAGTCAATATGACAACTGCGGTAGTCAATATGACAACTGTGGTGGTCAATATGACAATTGCGGTAGTCAATATGACAACTGCGGTAGTCAATACGACAACAGCGGTAGTCAATATGACAACTGCGGTAGTCAATATGACAATTGCGGTAGTCAATATGACAACTGAGGTAGTCAATACGGCAACTAAGGTAGTCAATATGACAACTGTGATAGTCAATATGACAATTGCGGTAGTCAATACGACAACTAAGGTAGTCAATATGACAACTGCGGTAGTCAATATGACAATTGCGGTAGTCAATATGACAACTGAGGTAGTCAATACGACAACTAAGGTAGTCAATATGACAACTGTGATAGTCAATATGACAACTGTGATAGTCAATATGACAACTAAGGTAGTCAATATGACAACTGTAGTAGTCAATATGACAACTGCGGTAGTCAATCCGCGGTTGTCATATTGACTACCGCAGTTGTCATATTGACTACCGCAGTTTTGTGTTTTGTGGACTCACCCCGTTTGTTTCCAATCTGTAAAATCTTCAAAATTTAAATTTCATTAAAAACTAAATTTGTTTTTTAGTGATAAACACATTTATTTAAATAGATAATTTCCATATTTTTTAATATTACTCATATACTAAATACAACGCATACAGTGTTGGACAAAACTAAAACAGCTTAATTTGTTATTTTAATTTTGTTTGTGTTATTTCTTGTGTTGAAATGATGTTTCTTGTTTACTTGTTTTTCTAACTTAATGTGCTTACTTTATATATTTTTTTAAAATCATATTATTTTGAATGTAGTTAAGAAATAAAAAACTGTTCAAAAATAGTAAAACCCAAGAAATAATACACCACAAATAAAAACAACAGAGTTACTTCTGTTATATATATAATTAAATTATATACTTAACGTAACTGTAGGTTGCATTGTTGACAGTTCTGGATTCATCTTTCAATGAAGTTTAAGTTGAACAAAAAAAGTATTTGAAACAGACTTCCACAGCTTTTAAGACATTGGTTGTCGTGATTTTGTGGCCGTATAACAAAATTAAGTATTAATTTGTTCCCTTACTGTAAGTATTAGAGGTTGAATAGTTTCACCTCTGGATTTCCGGAATGCTATGTTGTCCTCTAATACTTTGCATCGTCTCTGCTTTAAAGATAAAGGCCATCAGTCACTCATTGATGGTGAATTTGCTTCTTGACTTGGCTCCGGTTCCACATTTTCTTGAAACTGCTGCTATTGAAAATAATTAGAAGTGAATACTTTTAATTATCTTTAGCACGAAATCACCTGAAAAGAATAAAAATAAAAAAGGATACCGTTAGTAATGCATAGTTTGACATTTGTGTATTTATTAATTTCATACAGAGAATTTATAAATTAAGTTGACACATCAATTTCTACAATTGTTTATGTAGACATAATTAAGATATAGGTTAATATTTAATTTTATTTTTATTTCAATCATTATAAAATAAAAAAAGGAACATAATTATAATTGTACGTACCTTCTTCAAAATTAGTATCTCCCAAGTCGTTCAATGTTTCTGTAACCTTTTAGTCCTTAATGTTTTCCTTCATGAAGTTTTTGATGTATTCCAATGATTTTGCCACAAGGAAGGTATTGATGTGCTGGTTGCATAGAACGTTTGAAAGTCTTTATCGATCTAATAACGAAATAAGAAAAAACATTCATATAAAAGTGGTTATAAGATTGTAGATCAATTTGTGCTCAGTTAAGAACTGTTTTAGAAAAACTTCATATTATCTTCGAAATAAAAAAAACTGACCTGCTAACAATTTTAGTTAGTTTTAAGCTTCATTTTAGTAGGCAAAAAGCTTCTCATAATGTGTAGAAAAAACAAACTGAAAAAATATGAAGGTTTTTTATATTTTTGATTTTCAAAAACTATTCATTTGAAACTAAAACCAAATGAAAATAAAGACGCAACATTTTTTTTTTAATTTTGGACTCCTTTAGTAATTTTTAAAATATTTAACGAATTACTAACTAGTAAATTGTTAAAGCCTTAAAATAAGATTGTTTAAAATGTTGCGCCAATCTTTTCAACATAAATTGTATGCTATTTGATTGAAAACAGAAACTTGTAACAACTTAAACGTCTATTTTTATGTAACGTACCAGTCTGTATCTTAAGTTTTTTTATTAGGGCCCTTTTTCAAATATTTCGCTTTGTTCGATGAAGTTAACTGGCTACATGCCGCCCACAAGCTGTTGAATTATTCGACCGATAAATTGTCATACTTCAAGCTATTGAATCAAGTTTCGGTATCTGTATCTGCATCTAAAATTGTAAGTTTAATTTGTTAATCGTAAATATTTTGTATTATAACAGTTTTTAATCAAAAATGAAACCTATTTTTAATTTTAAAGCATTTGCAAACTCAAGTATATCAAAAAAAGCTAGTTCATTGTTGTTTGTACTTACGGAATGATTTCTTAGTTTTCTGTTTAATAACGTTGTTGTTGTTGAAAGCAATCATTTCTTTTGTAAATCTCCATTAAATGCTTTCCTCCGTTTTTTCCTTGAGGATTGATGTCGAAAGGCTAAGAGTTGACGACATTGAGGAAGAATGTGTTTGGCCTAAGTGCATAATATCAACCTGAAAATGAAACAAATAATGGCGCACCAAAATCTTTGCGCATTTGTTCAATATTATAACTTTCAAAATCGATTTGGTCGCTTATCATGACATTCTTTAATACTGCTTGGATATCATACCACTTTGTAATTCTCTGAACTTCTACGTCGATGCCTGCATCTCTATGGAAAAAATATTAAGGACAATCGTGTATTTTTAATACAAAATAAATAAAATAAAGTACATTTATATAAAAAACAAAGATGTTTGCAATCTAAATTTAAAATATAAGAATGACTATCCCTATAGTCAACACAATGATCGCGGTAGTCAATATGACAACCGGGGTATTCAATTTGATGCACATACATTTCAATATCTATTTAAATATCCAGTAACGACACAAGTTAAAACTAATATTTTTCTTAAAATTAAGAAGTTACGAAATTTGAAAATATTTAATTTTAGCAGAGACATTTTTTTACTACTTGTGGCATCAAGCTCAAGAAAAAATAATGATATTTGGAAAAAAAGTGAAAACTCAATAGAAAATTTTAAAGTTGTCATATTGACTACCGAGTTATCACATTAACTATCGCAATAGTCAATAGGATGACATCCAGTAGTCAATATGAAAACCGCGATGGAAAATGTGATGCACGTTGTCTTTACATTTTTTTGGCAAATTAGCATTTCTTTAAAGTATTGATACCTTAGATAATTTGTTTTAATCATATGATTTGATTTATCTTACATTTCTCTCAATAGATTTCTTACGTATGTATTTCAAAATGCACCAATGATACTATTGAACAATATTAGTGCGTTTAATATTTTGAATTTAATGACTTTGAAAAATATTAAGTTGAAAAAAGACGCCAACTTTATATCTCAAAATATTTTTCTTATTAATATAATGTTTTACCTTGTAATTTTTTCAATTGAAGTTTTTGGGTGTTTTTAATAATGCACTAACGAAACTAGATAAACCTTATAATTTCCAGTTATTTGGAATTTAAGAACTTTAAAAATTATTTTATTTTAGGAAAGAAATTGTTTTGCGACCAGACGCCAAAGCAAAAGAAAGAATAATAGTTTTGGGAAAAAACTGAATAGAAAATTCAGTATAAAGTTGTCACATTGACTACCGAGTTGTCACATTGACTACCGAGTTGTCACATTGACTACCAAGTTGTCATATTGACTATCGCAATAGTCAATAGGATGACATTCAGTAGTCAATATGACAATTTTAGTTTTAACATAACTGTAAATGTTGATTTACCGTTTTAGTCTGGAAATTAAGGGAGTTTGAATTTTGCACACTGAAAAAAATTAATTTTAAATATATGTAGCTTTATTCTGAAAAAAAAGTTATGTGTTTAATAAATATAATGTTTTTTACATACCTTGTTATAACTTTTAAACATTACGCTGATATAGGAACATACACAAAAAACACTTTAAATTCGAGGTTGAATACAAAAAAACTTTCGCGACCATAGAGAAAAATTATTGAAAAACTTACTTCCATTACGAGTACACTGAACGTAATCTAAATATTTTCAGATTTGTATTTGATTTTGCATTGAAGGTGTCTGGCACAGAACACCTTGAGGGGTTTGGTTTTTGTCAACAGGGAATAACAACAATACTATAATTTACCATTCTAAATTATTTTATTATTTTTGGCATATACATTTGGAAAAGTTATAAATATTAATTCTCGAATATTTTATTCAAGTTTTTAAGCTTTTTTCTATGGACAGGTATTAAAACAGTGCAAAAGTGAACTATGACAAATTTGCAAAAATTATACAGAAAGCTCAGAAAAAACAATATAAACAGGCAGCAGAAACTAAAACCTGTTAAATCCTGTACGTTTACAGCACCATACAAATATTATTATTAAAGTAAAAGTTATTACATTCTATAAACGTATTCGTATTTCAAACTGTTGATTTGTAAACCGATAAAATTGAAGCGCCGTCAATATGTTTAAAATTTATTTGAAAAAGTCAAGTATATGCACTTTTTAAACACTGGGGAATCTCAGCACAGGAAAACCATGAGAGTTTAAATACCATTGCTACACTTTCACTAAACGTTATTATTTGTCAAAATCTAGCGTTTATTGATAAGACAACCATTAAGTATTTACTTTGGTTGCCTAATTATTTGTTATTAACTTAGCATAGGAAGTTATTGTAATCGGTAAGTTTTTTGATAAAAATAAAAAACATGAAACAAAATATTTGTCATGAATATTTTACGAAAAAAAAATGTATTTATTTAAAAAACTATGCTTTTCAACATTCAATCAAACTTTAGAAAAGTTTTAATTGACGATTTTAATATTTTTAATTCAAACATAAAATAATTAGTAAAAATTGATTTTCAACTCAAATATCTTTCCAAAAATTTAAGATATTGGCTTGAAACAATTCATTCATTTTATAGAAAATATTATTTTCGACATAAAGTTAAATTCATAAAAATTAAAATTGGTAAACAGATATATTCGATTCACGATATCTTGTGATAAAATTTTGAATTTTGAAATCAAACTATTTCATCGTATTCAAAATATTGTTCCTGGTTTTAAGTAATTTTTTTCAAAAAACTCAACTGAGAATTTTTTTAAGAAAACACGAAAACATGCTAAAAACAAAAAAAAATGTCTGCGACTCAAGTGTTAGGAGAACAAATAAAGATATAGACTTCAAATTATTTGTCTCACTCAAAATAAAATAAATTGACAATTAGATTTAAGGATTTCAATTAGACAACTGCGGTAGTCAATAGGAAAACTGCGGTAGTCAATTTTGGTAGTCAATATGACAACTGCGGTAGTCAATGTGACAACTGCAGTAGTCAATATGACAACTGCGGTAGTCAATAGGACAACTGCGGTAGTCAATATAACAATTCTCGATAGTCAAGTTTGGTAGTCAATATGACAACCACGGTAGTCAATATGACAACTGCGGTAGTCAATGTGACAACTGCAGTAGTCAATATGACAATTGCGGTAGTAAAAAGGACAACTGCGGTAGTCAATACAACAATTCTCGATAGTCAATTTTGGTGGTCAATATGACAACCACGGTAGTCAATATGACAACTGCGATAGTCAATATGACAACTGCAGTAGTCAATATGACAACTGCGGTAGTCAATAGGACAACTGCGGTAGTCAATAGGACAACTCCGGTAGTCACAACAATTCTCGATAGTCAAGTTTGGTAGTCAATATGACAACCACGGTAGTCAATATGACAACTGCAGTAGTCAATATGACAATTGCGGTAGTCAATATAACAATTCTCGATAGTCAATTTTGGTAGTCAATATGACAACCACGGTAGTCAATATGACAACTGCGGAAGTCAATGTGACAACTTCAGTAGTCAATATGACAACTGCGGTAGTCAATAGGACAACTGCGGTAGTCAATAGGACAATTGCGGTAGTCAATATGACAACTGCGGGAGTCAATAAGACAACTGCGGTAGTCAATATAACAATTCTCGATAGTCAATATAACAATTCTCGATAGTCAATTTTGGTAGTCAATATGCAACCACGGTAGTCAATATGACAACTGCGGTAGTCAATGTGACAACTGCAGTAGTCAATATGACAATTGCGGTAGTAAAAAGGACAACTGCGGTAGTCAATACAACAATTCTCGATAGTCAATTTTGGTGGTCAATATGACAACCACGGTAGTCAATATGACAACTGCGATAGTCAATATGACAACTGCAGTAGTCAATATGACAACTGCGGTAGTCAATAGGACAACTGCGGTAGTCAATATAACAATTCTCGATAGTCAAGTTTGTTAGTCAATATGACAACCACGGTAGTCAATATGACAACTGCGGAAGTCAATGTGACAACTGCAGTAGTCAATATGACAATTGCGGTAGTCAATATGACAACTGCGGTAGTCAATAGGACAACTCCGGTAGTCACAACAATTCTCGATAGTCAAGTTTGGTAGTCAATATGACAACCACGGTAGTCAATATGACAACTGCAGTAGTCAATATGACAATTGCGGTAGTCAATATAACAATTCTCGATAGTCAATTTTGGTAGTCAATATGACAACCACGGTAGTCAATATGACAACTGCGGAAGTCAATGTGACAACTGCAGTAGTCAATATGACAACTGCGGTAGTCAATAGGACAACTGCGGTAGTCAATAGGACAATTGCGGTAGTCAATATGACAACTGCGGGAGTCAATAAGACAACTGCGGTAGTCAATATAACAATTCTCGATAGTCAATATAACAATTCTCGATAGTCAATTTTGGTAGTCAATATGCAACCACGGTAGTCAATATGACAACTGCGGTAGTCAATGTGACAACTGCAGTAGTCAATATGACAATTGCGGTAGTCAATATAACAATTCTCGATAGTCAATTTTGGTAGTCAATATGACAACCACAGTAGTCAATATGACAACTGCGGTAGTCAATGTGACAACTGCAGTAGTCAATATGACAATTGCGGTAGTAAATAGGACAACTGCGGTAGTCAATATAACAATTCTCGATACTCAATTTTGGTAGTCAATATGACAACCACGGTAGTCAATATGACAACTGCGGAAGTCAATGTGACAACTGCAGTAGTCAATATGACAACTGCGGTAGTCAATAGGACAAATGCGGTAGTCAATAGGACAATTGCGGTAGTCAATATGACAACTGCGGGAGTCAATAAGACAACTGCGGTAGTCAATATAACAATTCTCGATAGTCAATTTTGGTAGTCAATATGACAACCACGGTAGTCAATATGACAACTGCGGTAGTCAATGTGACAACTGCAGTAGTCAATATGACAATTGCGGTAGTCAATATAACAATTCTCGATAGTCAATTTTGGTAGTCAATATGACAACCACGGTAGTCAATATGACAACTGCGGTAGTCAATGTGACAACTGCAGTAGTCAATATGACAATTGCGGTAGTAAATAGGAAAACTGCGGTAGTCAATATAACAATTCTCGATAGTCAATTTTGAGTAGTCAATATGACAACCAAATTGTCGTATTGACTACCGAAGTTGTTCTATTGACTACCGCAGTTGTCATATTGACTACCCAAAATTGACAATCGAAAATTGTTCTATTGACTATCCAGTAGTCAATTTTTAAAAATAAGGTTGTCATATTGACTATTTTGGTAGTCAATGCGACAATTTGGCCAAATTTCAGGTTGACTATCGACGATTGTTAATATGACAACTTTTTTTTTTCTGTGTATAAACGAGGAAGGTAAGTATATATGTATGTCCTTTATTTTCAACGCGTATGTAATACACCTACCTACTTGATGGAATTTCCCTGTCACTTTGCATGGTGGGATCGTTTTTTAATTGAATATTATGTAATACATCTCTATGTACGTTATAATATTCTCAAAAAAGAGGCTGGGATGCGACCCACACTGATAACTTCCCATCCCGTCTGTCGATTTATCTTGCTTAAAAGTTTGTCTATATGTACTCGTATCAATTTTTACCAAATTTGCTTACTATTTTTTGTAGATTTTATTTTTTATGAAAAAAAGGACTGTTTGATTTTTATATAAAAATTACTGAATATCGAAAACAATATTTTCTGTGAAATAAAATAAGTTTTAATTTTAATCGAAAGTAAATTTTTACCAAGTTTTAGCATTTTTTTTTTTAGGTATTAAAAAAATTTCAATTCGCCTTTTCTCAAAATTTTATCAGATTTTAAAAAAATTGTTCTTCGTTGCACAAAATTGTTTTGGGGATGAAATCATATTATAGTCGTAAAATTTTGGAGGTGACAAATTTTTTTTTCAGTTTTTTGATAAAAAAAAAAAACATTAAATGGATTTTTTTCAAAAAATATACTTCTTTGATATCACGTTACAATGTATTATATAAAATTTAATTCAAGTCTCAAGCGTTATTGGCTCGTAAGATATGTATTTAGTGTTAGCCAAAATGTTCACCTTTTTTCAAACTGCTATGGTAAAAAAACCACCCACGCAATTTTCTTGAGAGCCCTTTCTGCATCTTTTTGCCTTATTATCTGTAACAAAATGTATTTGAAATCGATATCTCTTCTAGTTCTTGAGCTATGGACAACGAAAAAAACGTCGCGAACGTACGTACACATGCACGCACATAGCTTTATCTTTCTAAAATCTTTTATTTCGACTCTAGGGACCTTGAAACGTCGAGGAATGTCAAAATTTTCAATTTGACAAATAGGACCCATTACAATAACTTCCTATGGGAAGTCAAAAAATTTAAAACAAAATAGGTATTTTCAATAATTAGAAAATGTCGACCAACAAAATAAATTTAAGAAAAAAACATCTCCATCGATATCAAAATACCCACTTGCTTTATAAAATTCGAACCATATGTAAAAGACAACAACAAATCTACCTAACTAGCCATACAAAAAAAAACCGGTTTATCATGCAACGTTGGTCATCCAAATATCTTGTTGTGTGAATGTGTATATCTATTTCTATTATTTCTTTGATTGGCTGCTTGAGTGTTTGTGCGGAAATATATCCCTTGCTCTGAGAGACAAAAAATATTAAGAGGCAAATATAGAGTAATTGGAAATTCAAATTTTGAATTTGATAATGAAGAGAGTAACGTTCTTTCAGTAATACATTCAAATACATTTACATGAGTTCTGACTTCTGAGTTCGCTACCCTTAATCTCTTTCAAAGAAAAAAGCTCGCTAGTGTCTTTGCGTCATGTGTTTTTTGTTCTTGCTGCCTATGAATTAGATTGCATTGGAGCAACTACTCCAGTTGATTTCATTGTACCAGCCATAACAATTTGATGATGCGGTTTTAGTGGGGGGGTGGGGGGTGGGAAACGTATTCACGATGAGCTTGATATGCAATTGATATGGGTTGTATATTACGTTTTGAATTTCTCATAGATAATCGCTGGCTCATTTGAAGAAAGTTCTTCCGGCCTATGCAATCAGGGTCAGTGGCCTTATGAGTTTGGTTGCAATTAGCACACTTAATCTTGTTTGAATCACATTTGCTTGTTTCATGATTTTCGGAGCAGTAAGCACAATGGGTTTTTATAGACTTTTCGCCGTGGCCAAAAATTTTGCAATTGATACATTGAATGAATTTATGTTTCTGTTTTTAAGCAAATTCCCATTTAGCCTGTGTTTTGAATATGGTTTTATAGTTTTTCTTGAGGTCACCAAGCGTGATAGAACCACTTTCAAGAAACACTAAATAGAATACATATGCACGTATATATAGTTGGTGTTGTTATATTATTATTTTTAAGTTCATACACTTAAGGCCAAGATTAACAAGCTCTCGTTGAAGGCTTTTAATTGGGATCACATCGAGCCCATAATGAACTACTATCATGAGTGAAATTTTAACTTGCCATCTTTAAAATGGATTTATGACAAGAAATTTTAATGTTTATTGCCTTTTAATGTTTGGTACGATTGAGAAAGTGAAATTGTTGATAGATTAGCTGAGTTTGATCTTAAGCAGATTGATAGCTTTTCGATTCGCATCCATGATTTAATTTTTATCTCCTTAACTTCACTATCCAAATGCCCCCATCATTTTACACTTGATTTAAACATCAAATTTTATAACTATTTTAAAAATGTTAACAGTCTAGAACATGAATATGATTATGACTTATGAGTATATAAAAGGTGATTTTATGTCATTGTCAAATCACCTGTTTACTTCTAAGCTAAAGGAGGCAGCTAATTTATATGTTTCAAAAATTCGCTTCAAAAATCCAAATAAATGGTTTAACAAGGAATTGATTAATTTAAATAACCGCAAAAATAAAGCATTTAAATTGTTCATTGTTCTAAAAAATAATGAAACATTGTATCAAAAATATTGTCTTCAAAAACAGTTCTTCTATCTCAGTAGATTTCTGTATTTTTTTATTTTTAAGTTGAAACAAGCCTTAAAAGCTATTCCAAATATTTTGGTGTTTTGGGTATTCCTAATATATACAATGCAGTATCTAGACGTTACATCATCTGATCTTTCAACCGTATGCAATTTGTTTGCCAAATATTTTCAATCCATATATGTGGTTCTAAATCAAGGCACATCATCTTTTCATAATAAATCTAAAAATTCATTAAATTTTGTATATTTCGGTAAACGAAGTTATAGAAGACTTTAGATAACAAAGCAGGATTTGATGGTTTCCCACCAATGCTTTTTAAAAATGCGTCACAGGCAATTGCTTTGCCACTTAGCATTATATTTAACCGGTCTATTAAGTCAGGCACATTTCTTAAAAGTTGGAAAAATTCTTTATCATTCCTATTTACAAAGCAGGTTCAAAAAATGATGTCCAAAACTATCGTCCAATTTGTAAAATATCAGCTATCCCAAAACTTTTCGAAAATTTGATTTATATGAAGCTTATACATTTATTAAAAGAAGTGATCTCTCCAATGCAACCAAAACCATGTTGCATTGGAGAGATCACTTCTTTTAATAATAAGTGGTTGATCCGGTGTACCCCAAGGAAGTCATCTGGGCCCTTTGTTGTTTCTCTTACTTGTCAAATATATTCCAGATGTTCTTGTTCATTCACAATGTCTTATGTTTGGTGACGATTTGAAAATGTACTGGATCGTAAAAAATGTATCAGATTATTTAAAGTTGCAAACAGTCTTATTCAATTTATATAATTGATGTGTAAACAATAAACTATTTTTAAATGTATCTAAGAGTCGGAGTCTTACATTCTGTCGTCGTTCATCACCTTTATGTTTTGTATAAATACAACTCTTGCCAAAATTAGAGAAAAGAAGGATCTAGGTGTAATATTTCACACTAAGTTCAATTTTAATAGCCACATAGACTATCTAGTAGCCAAATCAAGTTCTATGTCAGGATTTATTAGAAGAAATTCGAAGGAATTTAAGGATTACTTCACTCTTAAGAGCCTGTAGTTCGCAAACGTGAGGTCTATTTTGGAATATGGTTGTATAGTTTGGGATCCTTTTTATTCCATTCACTCAAATAGACTAGAAAGAATTTAAAAATGCCTTTCTAGATACATGTTTTATCTATTACGCTGGAATATTCCTCGAACTTCATATGCTAAAAAGTTTGAAAATTCGACGAAAATATTTTGATTCAAAGTTTATTAGAGACTTGATAAATTCTAAAATTGATTGTCCATTTTTGTTAAGAGAGGTTTGTTTTAATTGTCCGGTTTATACTTTAAAAGTGTTTGATATCTTCTTTATTCCTCAACACAGAGTAAGTCATGGCTTAAATGAGCCAATTTCCCGTTGTTTAAGACAGGCAAATTCAGTGTGCAAAAATGTAAATGTAGATTAGTTCCATTGATCTAGTAGAGATATTTATAAGTCCATTTAATGTTTTTTTTAGCTATGGAGTTTATCAAACTCATATTGTTATAATTTAAGGTTATAGTTGTTGAGCAATCATTCGCCATTTTATACCACTACGCATTCTCCTCCCGAATTAATAATGTGACTTAGCGCAAGTCTCGGAATCCTGTTTTCTCCTGTCTCCATAATATTAAAATTCATTTTAATTCAAATTCTAACAATAACAGTCATGCAGACATTAAATGTTTCATAATATTGATATTGAGTACTCGACTTGCGGTGAAAAGACTTATGTGGAATTTGATTGAGGCAACCATTATTTGCGAAAAGTACGCATCAGGTTAAAATGTATGTATTCCTAGAATACCAATGATTCCGATTGCGACGTTCGCAATGTTCACGAGTTGGGAAAATATAGGTTTTGTTTGTGTTAACGTGCGATCAAAAAACAAAAAATGTGGTTCACCAAAGAGCACTTCAATGAAATTGGTAATTTGGGGACAAGTATAATAACGAATCGATTCAGTTTTTACTTTGGATTCACCTTCATTTTTTACTTAGAGAAGTTCAACTAGTTACACTTCAATTTGTAATTGAAATGAATTCATTATTGTTGTGAAATAAAATACAGTTTTTTCTTTTCAAATATATTATACAAAAAATAATTTGTCTTTATCTTTTAATCCCCAAACGAAATGTTACAAAAAACGAAGCCATCTGATGGCGAAACGGAGTTCGCCGGGTTTACTAGTCCTTAATAAATTTTAAAAAACACACTTTTTTATTTCAAACTCGTTCCGGCAAGAGAACGATAACTCAGGCGACAAGATATTATATTTTTACTATGGAAGTGGGGTCTATAACCGCCCGTTTAGGAGGAAGGGTAATTTAAAAAATGATTATTTAAAATTGGAAAATAGTAGTTAAAATAAATTTTACGTTTTCTTAAATCAAGTCAATACTATGCATAGTTTTTGAAAAATTTTATTTTAAACTTTAAATTGAGTACCTACAAAAAAGTTTTTAAAAAATTTCAATTTTCAACACCATAATTTTATAAATAATTTGTTGCTCTTATTAATTTGCAATTAAAAACTGCAAACAAGATGAATTTATGTCTTCTAGTTTTTAAATATTTTAAAACAAGAATTGAAAAGTTATATACATACCAAATTAATTTAAAGAAAACGGATCTAATGATTTTCAAACAAAAAATCTAAGAAATTAATTTTGTTTTGACAAATCAAAAGGTATTAAAATTTATGCATCTTAAATTACAGGTACTATTTTAAAGCAGACTCTTTGAATACAGAAGCGAGTTTGTGTGGTCCAGTCGTGCATTTTTTTATGAACACACTTATGTATACACAAACCACAATAAACCCAAATTTTCTTATGAAGTTGACGTGGATTAAACAACTTTCTTATTTAAGGTATGAATGAAAATTACCACTTCATTTAATATAACGTTGCACTTAAAAGTTTTGTAGAATAAGGAAATACAGTCAAACTTCGATAACTCAAACTTAGATAACTCGACGTTTTTATAACTCGAACCAAATTGTGTGGCAGTAGCATTTAGAGTCTACATTCCATTCATATTTACTTTGATAACTCGAACTTGTATAACTCGAATTTCTCTATAACTCGAACAGAAAAATTACACCTACACTGCGTAAGTCGAAATTTATGGGGGAATTCCCATTTATGAGAAAAAGTGGGTAGGCGAGGTCACGAATCCGCGAAGGATTTCAGACCAATAAGCTTAACATCTTTTGTGCTTAAAACCTTTGAGCGCATTCTTGATTACCATATTAGAGAAATCCTAGTTGGACGACGACGTCTCGAAAGCTCTCAGCATGCTTATCTTAAGGGCAAATCTACGGAGACTGCCCTTCATGAGGTAGTGCGCACTGTAGAACAAGCAATCCATTATAAAGAATTTACTCTTGCCACCTTCCTAGACATAGAAGGTGCTTTTAACAACGTCCTTACAGAATCTATAGAAGAATCGCTCGTTAAGTTCAGTGTAGAAGACTTCATTCGAGAATGGATTATTTCCATGCTTAGTGGTAGGAAGATTCGAGCCTCTCTAGGCAATACAATCGCAACAAAACACGTGAGTAGGGGAACACCCCAGGGTGGTGTTCTTTCGCCTCTTCTATAGCTTCCGATCATGGATACAATTCTCGTTAAATTAGAGAGATGTGGAGTGAAGGCGGTAGCCTACGCGGATGATTTGGTGCTATTGGTGTCAGGAAAGTACACCTCTGTGATTAGTGAAATCACAGAGTCAGCTTTGAAGAAAGTAAGCAACTGGGCCACTAGTTGTGGATGTCATGTACATTCACAGTACTTGCTTAATAAAAGAAGTTAGATGATCTTTATTTAATGAGATGACTAACCAGACTGATCTTAACATAATTACATACTTAACCTATTACATGTATTCTTGTGATTCTACTTATAGTACGGATCTAGGGGTTATGCATATAGCACAATATAATATATATAGACATAACACTCCTTTCTCCTTAAGTTTCTTATTTACTTAGTTACAATGTTTGTATAATAATTAAATTCAGTTGTTATAAGATTAGAATATTTAAAAGGATCTTTATTATTTTATAAATAATTTTAAATTCTTTTAAAATAATAATTATTTTCAAAATAATTGAAATATTTCATTTTATTTCAAATAAATTCTTATTTTATTTATTATTTCTTACTTTAACATATCTTCCTTATAATTTTAAATTTACTTCAAATACATTATTCTCATTCTATTAATTTGTATATAATTTAATCAACTTCATAACTTCCAAATATTCAACAGTATTCAAACTTAAATGTTAGGATACCTTATGGGTTTTTTTCTGGTTCTTACACTTTTACTCAAAGCTATAGGTGTATTCGGATTACTGTCTTTTCTATTATCCTTTGCATTATATTCATATACCGAGCTTTCCTGCTGGCACGCATCACACTTTCGAACATAGTGCTCAATGTCACGATCTAAATTTAACCACCACATTGTACCTCGGGAGAGCTCTTTCATGCGGACAACACCCAAGTGTCCTTCATGTAAGAGTTCTAGCATTTTTCCTTTCAATAAATTTGGAATAACTACTCGACAACCTAACAATAAACATCCCTCATCCGAAATAGAAAATTCTAATTTTCTACTATTTAGTTTTTGCAACAACTTATTTTCAAAATAAGCTGGCCATTTGAATTCATACAAGAAATAACTTTGCTCAAAGTATCGTCTTTCGATGTTTCTTTTGCAATGTCATTTGCATTCAAGGGTAAATTACCAGCTATATTAAAAAAATTTATCATGCAACTAGACACATCAGTTGGCTCGCTCACGGGCAAACGTGATAAAGCATCAGCGTTATTCATAGCGCTTCCTTTTCTATAAACTATCTTATAATCGTACTGTGATGGTATCAGAGCCCATCGTTGCAATCTTGCGGCAGCTATTGCATTATTCTTTTTGTCACCAAAAATGTTCTCTAGGGGCTTATGGTCACTATAAATTGTAATTTTACGCCCGTATATATATTTGTGAAAACGTTTCACACTGAAAATCACCGCGAGAGCTTCACGCTCTATTTGAGAATAATTTTTCTCAGCATTCGATAAAGTGCTAGACACGAACATTATAGGACGTTCTTCACCATTTTTCTCTATGTGAAATAATACCCCACCAACACCATATGAGCTGGCGTCACAAACAATACCGAGAGCTTTATCTGGGGGGGAGTGTACTAACATGTTATTATCATATAACCAAAATTTACTCTCGTTAAAAACCTTTTCGCAATCTTGATTCCAATTAAAAGATTTCTCTTTCTTTAAGAGATCATACAAGGGTGCTAATCGAGCAGAAAGATTCGGAATGAATTTATTATAAAAATTTAACAAACCCAAGTATGCTTTTAACGAAGAAAATTCAACGGGAGCAGGAGCGTTTACTATTGCCTTCATCATATTAGCCTTTGGATGAATTCCATCGCCATTTATCTCATGGCCCAGATACTCGACCGATGATTTAAAAATTGACGAAAATCGGATTCGTCGTAGTGATTCTGTCTATAATTGGAAGGTTCATTCTAGATGTTTTTATTAGGAATCTTATATTGTTTGGTAGTTCTAATTGGATGTCTTTCAATGTAGAAATGAATACTTCTGAATTAAGGAATCTGCTATCTAGTTCATAAACTTTTCTCCTTGTAAGATGTCAAGTATTTGAGATTGTTTTAAGAGAATTTGTGTAGCAAATGAAAATTCTAAATTGGATATTTGGTCAAAGTTATGTAGTGTTTTTTTCGAAACTAGTAAGATTTTGAAGTCTTAGTGTGTTCTGTCTGATTTCTTCTGTAACATAGTTGAAATTATGATTTATGCTTTTAGCTGTTTTGTTTAGTTCGACTAACATGTCAGTGATTATTGTCATTTGGTTTTCTGTTATATGGTGCAAGTTATTCTGGTTTTCTTAAACTGATCTCAATGCATCATCTATTTTTTTCGCGTCCAAATAAAAACTGTTCTGCCATCCCTATTCCATTGAATAAACCACCGTTCAATATGCTTCTTTTTGAAACTTTGTTCTTGAATAGTTAATTGTCAAGGACTTCGTTGTTGAAATTTATTTCTTTGAATGAATTTTGAACTAATCGATATGGTCTAATGTTTCCTGGGGGTATATTTGGGTTTGTCTTTATTTGATGTAATTTCAGAAGTAGTTGACAGGGTATCGCCATCAAGGAAAAATAAATGGTTGTAAGAACGGCAGATGTCAATAATTGATTTCTTTTCTTCACTATTTAGGTGATCTAGTGGAAGTTGGTTTTGAATTTTACTCAATCTGTCGTTTAAATTGGTTTGAGTATCGAATGAGTTTAGATTAAAAATATAGTAGTCATTACCATTTGAAAATTGTAAATTTAAATCTTGTAAGACGACATCTTCATTGTTGGCGTTTAGTACGGACATATATGTATATCCGTTTGTAGGCTCGGTTAGAGCTAAAGAGGTATAAATTTGGGGACGAATTTCTTGTGAGAAATAAATTTGATTTGTTTGCCCGAGAATTGGTCCATATTTTATTATTTTTTCAGATCTAGCAGGTATGGTAATAGACTTTCGTTTACTTATGAAATCTGTGGTAGGTATATCTTTTATCTTTGAAGTGGTATATTAAAGTATTGTCTTCACCTAAAATTCCGTCTTTACTTATTAGAAAATTTGCAGGCACTACATGAAATAAGAATTTGAGATTTACACCTGGTGTTATTTCTATGTTAAGAAGGATTGTACCTAGTGTTGATGTGGGAGTTTTACCTATGCCTTTTAATTCAATTATATTGTTAGTATGAACCCAAAGCTCTTTATTTAATGTATTTATTTTTATTAAACAAAAGCATAATGTTTTGATTTGAGATAGTATCTTTAGAAGCTATTTTAATTTTGCTTTTGAAACTAGAAGCATTATTTAAACAACCTATATGAGCAACAGGCTAAGATTTTTTGTTATGATTTTGTATTATTTCAGCAGTACGTGAATTATTCACATCAGAGCTCAATGGTCCGTTTAGAAAATCTTGTAGATTATTTATTGGAGCGGTACTTCTATTTTGCCGGTGATTTTGGTTAAGAATAATATTGGATTTTTTTGTACAGTCTTTGTTTCTCAATGAATTGGTATCTGTGGATATTTTTTGTTTAAAATTTTCTTGAGTTGACTTTAGGTTTGGAATAGAGGATTTAGGAATTTGAGACTGTTAACGAAATGGATTTGATTTTTGGTTTTGAGACAGTGGATTATGAGAATTTGATTTGTTGTTTTGGGATGGTTGATTCAGTGGATTCAGTGATATTGGATCTTCTTTTTGGGATCCATGATACAGTGGATCCAGAGAATATGAGTTTTCATTCTGGGATACAGTGGGATAAAGTGGATTCGGTCGATACAGAGAAATTGAATCTTTATTTAGGGATTCTTGATGCAGTGAATACAGAGAAATTGAATCTTTATTTTGAGATTCTTGATGCAGTGGATTCAGTGGATACAGAGAAATTGAATCTTTATTTTGAGGTTCTTGATACAGTGGATTTTCTATGTTGTCGCTTTTACACCTTAGTAACGACATGACGTAGTATTAAATACGTTATTGACTCTCTCAGGCTGACTTATAAAAGAATTAGGTCTGTAACTTCTGTTATTGTTCGAAAATCCGTTCGTGCTTTGCTTAAAACGACACTCGGTCGTGTTGTGTGTCTTTGTTCGGCAATTGCGACAGTATTTGTCTTCAGCTGTAACAAGAAGTTTTTCTTCTTCCATTGCAATGCCGATAACTTCGTCTAAATTTGTACATCTAGCGCTTTTTACCAGGGTTTTTACCTGGGGTATTAGCCCATTACAAAAGCTATTTAAAATAGTTTTGCTGTTAAGGTTTCTAATGGCTATACTAGCAGCGTCATCTCCGTTGCTAGCGTTAGCATTATTAAGTTCGTCAAAAAGAGCGTTGGCTCTTTCCGCGAAGGCACTTATGGGTTCTTTAAACCCTTGTTTAAACTGGAAAACTTCGGTCTGTATCACTTGCACAGACCGAGTTTTTCGGAAGTTCTTTATAAGTGCTTCTTTTAACTCTGCCCAAGCATTATAATCGTTATACTTGATTATAACATTATATGCCCGGTCAGTTAATTTAGATTTTACAACGTCAAATAGTTCAGTCTTAAGAGATTCAGTGGTGGTCTTTTTAGATTGCAGGTCTACCAATTGAATGAATCTGTCTATGTTTTTGGCAGTACCATCAAACTCAGGTATGAGTTTAATGGCTTGGGAAACGGTTAAAGTCATTGTGGTTTGTTTTTTGTTGTGATGGGAACAGATGAAGTCTAAGTTTTTTGCCTCACCTTGTGTGGGTGTACTAAAAATAGAGTCTAAATTCTGTGATTCACTTTGTGTGGGTGGTGTGACAATGGATTCTAAATTTTCTGACTTACTTAGTGGGGATGGAGTAACGACCATAAGATCACTATCTCAGGATCTACGGGATGTGGAATCTTCCTATTTCTAAGCGAAATGTTTAGATTAAACCCAGACATATATTACAAACCAAAAGAAACTTTAATTTGGAATTCATTAACAATAATTAACAACAGAGAGGGGAGAAAAAAAATTATAGGAAAACTGTTTACAAAACAAAATGGAGTTATACAAATATGTATAAATTATATTGTTTTGCTTACAATAGCATGTTGATGTTGGACTTGTTGACTTGAATTTTGATGATGATGTTGAGATATATGTATTTTGCCTTGGCGTGGCAATTTCTTCCTTCCTTCCTTCTTTCGACCACAGGAATTCGCTTTCCTCATATATTTTTGTTTCTGTTTATCATCAGGCACAAACTTTGACTTGATATTGCGTTATAAATATTTAATTTTGTTGTTTTTTTTTTTAAGAAATTGTTACTGTTCACTGATTGATTTCACTTGAGAAAATGTTTTTTTTTTATTTGCTTTCACTAAAAAAAAATTTGTTGTTAAAATAAATAAAACGACTTCTTTCGTCGATGGTTTTAATTAGAGTGACTCAAACTCTACTCATTATTTTCTTCGTTACCTATTCCGAAACCTAGATCATCACTTCATTCAAATCAAACACGCATTCTACTTTACTTCACTTGCCTTGACACATAGTGTTTATTTAAACAACGAGTGCACCATATGTTGTAATTGACATACTTGCACTCCGTGGGTCAATATTGTTTATTTTTGCAATATGACCCATGTCGTTGTTTTGTTGTTTGGTTGACATAGTTCGATTGCTGTTCCTTTCAAAGTGTAACGTATGACACACGAGGAACCTTAAATAATAATGGAACTATGTCATGTGTCTTGCAAGCGATTCTTTGGAATTGTGTGTGGTCTCCAGTACTCAAGTTTAATGGCACAACACAAGTTACTCTCGAGAAAATTGGCAGATATGCACAATTTAGAGAATGGAATGCTCAGGTCAATTATTAAAGCGTCGTCGATGGTCAGAATGGTGGCCAGAAAAAAGGCAACAGGTGATCATCAATTTTCGAAGAAAATCACCTTCAGTTATGGGGCACATTTTGACCTCAGTTAATTTATTAATAAGCAGAATTGCCGCATTTGGGCGTATGATAATTTAAAAGTGATTGTCGACAAACCTCTTACCACACAGCTAAAGACACAACTGCTCTTTTGCGCGACAATGGCCGGGTTATCTAACGGGCAGCAACAATTCAAGAGATAAAGGATGAGATAATTCGGCCCATTAACAGCATAGAACCTCAATTATACCGCAGCGTCACCGAAAATTTGAACCATGCATCGGTTATTAGTGCGTCTCCGATACAGTGATACGTACAGTGATGGACAAAACAATAGGACCATTTTTATAGTTCTATGTAACACACAAAAAACTTGTTTTGTTTTTTGTCAAAAAATTTTTTTATTTGATATTTTGTCTAAGAGTAAAGAGTAATTGTTTTGCACTACATCTTGGACTCTTTTTGGCATTGACTCCACAAGTTTGCTGCAGGTACTTTGTTGTATTGCATACGAAGTATTTCCATAAGTTTTCCAATGGATTTAAATCAAGAGATTAAGAACTCCAGGACACTACATCGATCATTTTCTCTTCTATACAGTTTTTGACTTTTCGAGATACATGCTTCTGATCGTTGTCTTGCATGAACTTCGAACTCAATTAAACTTTTTTCTTCTATATATCCGTTGTAAGGATATAAGAAAAACAATGCCTCCACAAGAAAGATGCACAAGAATGACATTTACTGACCTTCACCTTTTTACGTATAGAAGCACAAGAGTCACAAGCAAAAATATACCAATGGTGCCATACAACACCCACCTTCTATTCCCGTGATTTACCTGAAATTACTTTATTTTCTGATTTCGATGATGTGCAGCTCGTGTACGACTAATTGTATTTTTTCATTGAAGATGACTTCATTTAAAATGGGACTTTTCTTCTATTGTGATGCTTTCGTTCCTAGCGACAATAAGTGTACCATTGAATAGTTCCATCTTTTGTATGCAGTAAGCATGAGTTGTTGGGAATTGCCCAGTGTTGTTATTTAGGAGTTTTATGAATATATTTTACATTTGGATTATAAAGGAGCTTTCTTAAAAACACTTCAGATATTATAACTTAAACTTCTAAGACTTAGTTAAATAAGTTAAAGCATTATGTTGGTAATACATTTTTACATCGGCAATATTTAACAAATAGTTTGGGTCTGTTAAAACATATTCTTTTATCTTAATCGTTTCTATTTATTCTATGTTAAGACTTCATGGGCTTATAATATTATTTTTTGCAAGAATGCGTTAAAAAATATTATTTATCAAATTATTTATTATTATCATATTTATTTTTGACAAATTTGTGCTTACTTTTTCATAGATATCATCCAGTTCAAGTTTATGAATTCCTTTTACATACATATGTATGTATGTTTATTCTATTTATTAGTCAGTTATTTCGACTATTTTTAATATTATTTTTTGGTGTATATTTCAATGTTAATTATTAATTTCTCATAGGAAGTTATTGTAATGGGTCCGATTTGTCGAATTGAAAATTTTGACGTTTCTCGACGTTTCAAGGTCCCTAGAGTTGAAATAAAAGATTTTTGGAAAGATGTATGTGCGACGTTCGCGACGTTTGTAGAAAAATGCAGAAATAGCTCTCAAGAAAATTGCGTAGGTGTTTTGTTTACCATAGCAGTTTAAAAAAGGGGAACATTTTGGTTAACCTTAAATATCTCACGAGCCAATAACTTAAGAGACTTGAATTAAATTCTATATTATAAATTGTAACTTGTACCAAACAAGTTGGTTGATTTCTTTATTTCGTTATAATTTTTTTTTAAGGATTGCCACCGCCCATTCTACATACATAGATTTAATATATAATATCTTTTTACTGAAACATTTTTTTGCTAACAATATTTATTTACATAATAACACGGAAGAAAAAACCTTCATTTAAATTTAAAAAAATAAAATAGCAGACCCGGCCACGCGTTGCTGTGGCTGAGTAATTAAGGAAGGACTTAATAGACAAATTTGAAAAATAAGTTACATAACATCTTTATTTTATTTTATTAATAAATACTAGTTTACTGAAGTGCCAATCGATGAACAATATTTTTGGTCAGCCTGTCTTTTGTCAACACAAATAAACTCTATGGTTTCCCTACACGTGAGCAGGCCACGTATAATTGCCCATGAGAAAGACATGGATTCTCTAAGTCTAAGCCGTAAATAGACATTGTTTGTCCTGGTGATTTGTTAATAGTCATCGCGAAAGCTAAACGGATAGGAAATTGCAGTCTTTTGAATGGTATTGGAGAATCTGACGGTATCATTGGAATGCGTGGTAACAGAACGATTTCTCCTTTAAACTTTCCTGCGAAAATAGTTACTTCGAGAACATTTCCGGTGCTTTTTTTTGATTACCAAACGTGTTCTGTTGCATAGTTTAGGGGGGTTCAAATTACGCAGAAGAATAATCGGTTATCCTGTTTTCAACCGAAGATTGTGTGGTGGCATTCCTGATATGTCTAAAGAATTCAAAAATTCAATTCGAAAATTCACTGCCTCGTCTTCATCGACAGTAGCGTCAATTGACTCAAACGACATTATATCGCCTTGTAATAATTGTTATATTTGGTAGTTAATTAGATCTACATCAACAGTTTTTGCTGCCAAAATAGCATGATTACTGAGCCAATTGTGATTTAGATAGTTATTTATTATATCCGGGAAGACACTCTCTATCATCATTTTTAGTTTCAACAACAGTACAGAAATCTTATAGTTGCTACGAAAATACTCGTGCTGTCTTATCATTTTGGAGTTGTACTCGCATGTTTTTTGTTAGCCTTAGTGTTTCAACGTTTCTCCATAAAAATGATTGCTTTAAACATGCATTGATCTCATCAGTAAAAGTAGAGCGAGGAATCACTGGCAATGTTTGCCGAAAATCACCAGATAATAGTAGAATAGCTCCACCAAAAAGTCTGTCATTATTGTTTAAATTCTGCAAAGTTCTATTTAATGCTTCGAGTGAATATTTATGAGCCATGGCAAACTCATCCCAAATTATGATTGAACTCTTTTGTAACACTGTAGCTGTAGCCTTTGCAATCCTTTTCTTAATGTTATGAATATGCTGTTCGACCACCATCTAACATAGTAGAAGCTATGCAAGGATCAACGATATCAAAAATGTTTTACCGGTTCCACCTGGTGCAACCAAGAAAAAAAAAAACACTTTGTTTAGCATCAACAGCCAACACAATCCGATTGTGTACATTTTCTTGTTCGTCAGTTAATAATGGTTCATTAATAGCAATAATAGTAACTAAATTAAGATTATTGAATTGTTCTTCTCGCTGCAAATTACTATTCACTAAGTCTTTTGCTGGACGATTAGGTGATGGCATACCATAACAACTCATTGATGAATTTGAGATCATAATACATAAGTCTTCAATTAATATCAATGCTTTATTATACATATATGGTGTAAAATCTAGATTTGGACATTGGTTTGTTTGTTTAAGTCGGTCATGTAGTTTTTATATTTTTCCCACAGTATAGATGACTGCTTTGGAAAACATGTCGTCAAGAAGATGATAAATGTGTAGATTTATGTTTAGTAACGCAGGCTGTTTTGGTCAATCGATCTCAAATACAAATAAAAAAACTTTATTTCATCTTTTTCCCAACGTAACATAACAACAAATAAACAACATATCACAATAAAAAAAACCCTGAAGAAGTCGTGAGTAGCGACGAAACGTTGGGAAAAAGATGAAATAAAGTTTTTTTATTTGCATTTGAGATCGATTGACCAAAACAGCCTGCGTTACTAAACATAAATCTACACATATTCAATAAAAAATTGGTCACGTAAAACATACATAAGATGATAAATAGTTGACGAATACAACTTGGCGAGGACGTAAAAGCTGCATCAGCAAGTGTCAGATCCCAATGATTGTCATCTTCTTAAAGTTACAACTCACGACATGCATCTTGATACGTCCTGAACACTCGACCAGTAACTGTTCGTAAAAATTGGAAAGAGATTGGTCCAGGAACATTTACCAACAACAAACGCAAAAAGAAGCATACACGTTGTTTTGGATGTACGGTATAAAGTCGCCCCAGTATCTTAGCTTTAAATATACCTGCTATAGAAGGATGTGGTTCACCTTTTAACGTGGTTCCCATTTTTTAGTTGACATGTTCCATGTAAAATAGCATGGAATATCGGTATACAATAATGTTCTTGCGAATTCGCCAAGGCATCAGTTTTTTGAAAAAGTAAGAAAAATCCAGCTCACTTAGTTTTTGGTAGTTCAAATGCTTTTTGAAAAACATTCTCTTCAGTGAAATATACACGTTAACCATTTTCAAGATGCACTAAAAGATGTTGGATAGATGGTTCTCTGTGGTGGGAAAACTAAGTATACGCCAGATAACTTCGTTGCTGCTAATGTATCTGACCATTTGGTATCGTACTATTTCGTCATTTTCATTTATGTTTTTAACTCCAAACATGGCTAAATCATTGCCCTTATTGCAAATAAACTTAATGGATTTAATGGAACTACAAAGCTCATCATTAATATGAGCCTTGTATGTTTTTGAGAGCAGTGGTGAGTATGGTACCACCCATTGATTGTCAGTTTCTAATTGGTTAGAATTTGACATTCTTTTTTTAAATGTGTGACCATCGCTATCGGCGTTTTTGTGGCGACACAACGGATAAACATGAATATGGGTAATAGTGAATTCCTTAGGAATTTTTTTTTACATTTCCCATTTTCCATGCATGGCGATGTCATATTAAAAGCACCACACGGCCCGTGAATCATGTGACTAGTAACAATGCCAAATAATTCTTGATCAATTGATGAATCTGGAATTTGGGCTGAAATCATTTGATCAATTTCTAACGGACGAATTTTAACATCAATTCAAATTAAAATGTGAGAATGAGGTAAGCTTCGCTTTTGCCACTCAATTGAATACAACCAACAACACGTTTTGCCAAAGACTGAATATTTTACAATAATATCAATTAGGGATTTAAATTTTTGTTTAAACTCTCGTGCAGTAATGTCGTTACGATGTATCGACTGTTGACCTGGTAATAATTTGTATTTCCTCCCAATTTGGATTGCACGTAAAAGTTATAAACAAATCTAGACGCCCGTAATGACGAACATAAGTCATTAAGTCCTGAATGTATTCTTGCATGTTTCGTGGACTACCGATGTAGCTTGAAGGTAAAATAACTGCACTGCCGATTTCATTGATGTTTAAGTTTCAATCGATGTTTCCAACAACAGCATTTCGTAAGTGGATGTATTCCTCTGATCGTAATTTAGCTTGGTTAAATCGAATAAATCGCAAACGTTTGCTTTCAATCTTAGAAAACATATCTACAACGTATTGAGGATATAACTGACGATATCGAAGAATGTAATTGTCCTGATTATGTCTAATCATAAATCGATGCGCTTAGTAATTCATTGAGCTAACTTTTTTACTTAATTTATTACCACTGATTGAATCACACTGTTTGATATTGATGTGATATTCTTCTTGTCCTTGCCAGAATATCAATGGGTACTGGAGTGAGTCGTACAAACAGTGTTTATCTGAAATTCTACTCATTGTATTATCTCGGTGTGTAATTTTAATAGATGTTGTCAACTGTATTACCGACCATAATAATAGCAACTTTATCTACGGTTGGCGCATTGAATCTGCCAGCGTGCTCTCCTGATGGTTCTTTGTCAGCTTTGATGACAATTTGATAATTGTTATTTTTCAATTGTGGTGATACTCTTTTGAACAGTTGAACTAGATGATTACGGATCTCTAAAAATATTTCTAACAATACTACAATTCGTCTCTCTTCTGCTTGTTCAATAAAATTATACTGGCATCGAGTTGTCACACGTTCTTTAAAACTGCCCATGAAGTAGATTTGGAAAAATTTTGGATCTTCATTTGGCATTGGCATCAATGATCCAATTTTATGGTACACTTGGCCTTGTATTTTAAGTGTTGTATCAAAATTACGACCATCAGAGATCGCAAATTTTAGATGATCCAAATGATGTCATTTGAAAGCAAGAATTAAACTTTCGAGTCTTACGCAAAAATAATTTTGAAACATTTGAAATGCCAGAAAGTAGTGATTTCAAGGGTTTAGGTGAAGTAGGGAGTAATGGCAAAACAACGAATGCAAAACACATGCCAGGTGTTTATTTGCAAAATTTTAACGCTTGACAATATTTACATATTTTGTCCATCTCACCGATATTAACCTTTTAATGAGCTGAGTAATTAATGTCTGGTGCATAATTAAACGCCAGACGAACAAATAATTCTCGTGTTAATACACGGCTGGTCCGTTGACTTTCTCGGCTTCGTAGTCTAAATGAATCTATGTGTTGTTCACGTGCCGCTCTTGTTCTCGAAAAATATTCTTATAGACGATTATCATGCTGTTCCATTGATTCATGTGCACGAATATCTGCTGTATGGATTCTTCGAGCTGCATTTTTGTCTGCTCTTTCCAGACGTCGTCGATGTCGAGCTTTTTTGCTACGTGCATTGTGGAGGTAAGAATTTATTGTATTAATGAAACTGTAATTTAGTAGTTGAATAGAAATATTCAGAATTATATAGAGCATATGAAATTAAATGAGAAATAATCCAGAAAAAGGAATTCCAACGTGGCGCCATCTATGAGAAGTTCACGTTTCTGTAAAAAATCTGATCTAATTATAAATTATTAAGACCATTAATCGAAATATAAACTATCCTATATCTCAAGTTAGACCAAATTACACATAAATGTGACTTTCATCGAAATCGGTTGACTTGGTGAAGAGTTCACTGGGAACATACATATGACACTAGATTTTATACATTAAGAAGATATGTTTAACCTTTTATAGGAAAAGAATTTTCTCAGAGGATATATAAAAACATGGGAGTGATCGGTATCTATGTAAATATGAATATCGAAAGCATCATACAAATAATTTTTCAAAGTTTACAATGAACAAACTATTGCTAACTTTTGCACGTAGAAAAACATATATAATACGAAAGGAAAAATGGTGGAAAACCAAGAGTCTTAATTTTAAATAAAATAATTACATTGGAGTGCCGATCTGCATTCCACCCGCAGCGCACGCGTCGTGAGAGTCTTGTCCCCATTGTACCTAGTTGTCTACCTTTGTTCATATTTGTTGTCTGTTTTAGAAAAAAAAAACACTAGAATAATACCTAACCAAATCAATACAAAAATACAAAAAAAAAAAACAATTAACAGTTCACCCCTTATGTGTTTTCTTCAACTATTAATTAAAGTCAAATAATATATAAATCCCGCGCCGTGTCAACAAATTATTTGAAGTGCAGTGTCCAAAGCCAAACAACAAAAAAATCAAAACCTAAAACTAGTGTTACAACAAAAATTCATAAGCAATTAGCGAAATGGCAAAAGTTATAATGATAACACAATAACACAGTGCAATGGGTAATCCCTTCTCTCCCTTCCCTCCATCCCTCACAGTCATATTATCTCAATCGATGTAGACATTGCGTACGGTTCTTTTTATTGCTATGCAGTGTATATATGGATTGAGTTGATGTGTCTTCGGATAGATTAGTACATGTGATATCTAGTTAACCAGGGGCGGATCGATATGCAGATTTTCACTAAGGCATAACAAAAAATGTGTTGGAACATTTTTTTTTTAATTTTTCGACATTCTTCAAGCGCTTTAAATACTTTACCATTAAAATTAATTGGAAGGAAAGTAATTCCTTCATCAAAGACTCATTTTATACTAGGCAAAAAAAAGTACGCACTTCAATTTTGTTATAATTGCAACAATAACAACAATTCTATTGCAACAAAAAGTACCTTATAAATTTGCCGTTATGTTGACAAACATCTTGGCACAGTTTTGGGACAGTTATCAACATTGCGTAAAGAGCGTGGGTGAAATAAATCGAAATGCCGAAAATTTCAATTCAAGTTAGAAATCTTGTTATTTTAGACAAAAAAAAAGGCATTTCTAATAGGGAAATTGCTAAAAAATATTTAATTAGTGAAGCCTCTGTAAGAAAGATTCAAAAAAAATTTCAAATACTCGGTTCGGTAAATGATAAACTTGGTCGCGGTAGAAAGAGAAAGACTAGTTCCTATGATGATCGCAAAATTATACGGGAAGTAAAAAAAAATCCAATGATTTCGAGTCGTTTTATTCAAGAAAAGACTGGAGTAAATGTTTCACAAAAAACAATACGAAGGCGGTTAAAAGAAGCAGGCCTCAAAAATAGTTTTGCTCAACGACGCCCTTTAATTCGAAAAGCGAACAAAGTTAAACGATTAGAGTTTGCAAAAAAACATATCAGTAAGCCGATTTCGTTTTGGAAGAAGGTTATTTGGAGTGACGAGAGCAAATTTGATCTTTTTGGACATAAGCAGCGCTCACGTGTTTGGTGTAAGCCCGGCGAAAAGCTTAACGACAAAAATGTTCAAAAAACAGTTAAGCATGGTGGAGGGAGCATTATGGTCTGGGGGTGTTTCGCATGGTCAGGAACGGGAAAATTGGTGCGAATCGAGACAACAATGACAGCAGATGTCTACATTGATATAATCAATGAAAATCTGGAGGAGTCGTTGCTGATGGTGGGTCTGGAAGATGACTTCGTCTTCCAACAAGACAACGACCCTAAGCATACGGCTAGGAAAACACAGGATTTCTTTCGTTCTTCCAAGACCAAACTGCTCGATTGGCCGGCCCAATCACCAGATTTGAATCCAATCGAGAATTTGTGGTCTATTTTGGACTCCAACCTCGAAAAAGGGGAAGTTACGAATCGCGACAACTTATTTGACACCATGCGTACATCCTGGGAAAATATTGATCCCCAACATTTAAAAAATCTCGTGGAAAGTATGCCAAGGCGTCTACAAGCTGTTATCGAGGCTAAAGGAGGGCATACGAAGTACTAAATAAGTTCAATTCCAATCTTTTATTGATTGCGTACTTTATTTTGTCCTATACAAAAAAATGAAATTTTGATTGATTTAAATATTTCTATATTTATTTTAATTTGTTTAACAAGTATTCAATTGGAAAAAATGAAATAAAAAAATAAATTTTCGATATTTTTTGTTTTTTTATTATTAGCTTATTATTTGTCATCCATTATAGCACCAACACAAAAATTACATCGGTGCGTACTTTATTTTGTCCTGTACTGTAGGTAATTTTCCGAATTTGTTGTTTTACAAGTTTTTATTCATTAAAATGTTGAGTGAATTCAGGGTGGACTTTAGTAACATTCGTGGTTTAAGAAAGAATTCCTATGCCACATATGTCCACATTGCATCAAACAAGCCAGCTGTTTTGGCATTGAGTGAAACTCAAATAGGTGAAGATGCCGATCGTTCGGAATTCAATCTAAATGGGTATAACTTAGTGCCATTATTTTTTCCTCATCATGGACTAGCCGTATATATAAGAAATGATGTTGCATACCAACTCCAGCCACAATATGGTTTGTGCACTAACACAAACTTTAACTTCATGTGGTTAAAATTCACGGTAAATAAACACATCATCCACACTTGTTTTTTATATCGAAGTCCAAATCTGGACAGAAATTCAACTTTTAACGAATTTGATGCTCTGTCTGACTCCATTCAAAGAATTGTTGCCCATTATCCTCACACTGAAATTGTCATTGCGGGCGATTTCAATGTACACAATTCTTCTTGGCTTCGTTATTCTGGTCAGTCAACCCCGGAAGGAAGGTATGTTGAGATCTTTGCTGAGTTAAATCAATTAACCCAGCTTGTCGATGAGCCAACTCGAATCCCTGACGTTGCAGGTCAATCCGCCAACACCCTAGAATTGTTTCTTACCTCTGACCCTAATAAATACACAATTAGTGTATTACCGCCTCTAGGCACATCAGACCATTGTATCATATCTGCAAAATTCTCATTTCGAAAAAACCCAGTTAAAGAAAAAACTCCTATGAGAACCGTTTGGCAATATGAGAAAGCCAACTGGGACGGTCTCAATGAATTCTTCAGGAACTTTAACTGGTCACTATGCTTCCTCGATAGTGACGTGGATTCCAGCGCAGATATGGTTACAAATTTAATTCTTTGTGGAATGAGAAATTTTATCCCCGAACAGGGTAATCAAATCTATCAAACCCAAAGAGAACTCATGGTTTGATTCGAGCTGTAAAGAGGTTATTAGGATCAGAGATGTAAGTTTCCGTTGTTACAAAGCCAACCCGACTGAGGAAAACCGGAATAAGTTTAAGCAAGCTAGAAAGACCTGTAATGGTCATATTCGACGAACCAAATTTTTGCATGATCAGAAATTAAGGCAAAAAATACTACAATGTCCCAAAGGTAGTTCTGGTCATTTGTAAAAAACGTACGAAACACCACGTCATCTCCGGTTCCAACGCTCGTCCACAATGACACTCCCTATGTAAGCTCGATTGATAAAGCCAATTTGCTTGCAGCACATTTTGCTGTTAATTCGACGCTACCGGATAGTGTCATGAGTCCTCCTGTTCTTGAGAGCGTAAATGATTCTATGGGACGAATCTTCTTTCGCACTCGTGCAGTCGAAAGAGTACTGAAAGACCTTGACATACACAAATCCGCTGGCCCGGATAGTATTCCCCCTATTGTTCTGAAGAGGTGTTCTTCAACGCTGGCAAAACCACTGCGTAAGCTTTTCCATCTGTCCTATTCTACAGGTCTCTTCCCGAGTGGATGGAAAACTGCATTTGTCCAGCCTGTCCCTAAAAAAGGCGAATCCTCCTCTCCCTCAAACTATCGTCCAATTGCACTTACGTCCCTTCTTTCCAAGGTCATGGAAACGCTGATTAATTTTCAGCTTAAGAAATATCTTGAAGAACGGAAGCTTCTTAATGACCGACAGTATGGCTTTCGTAGCAATAGGTCCACTGGTGATCTCATGGTTCATCTCACCGAACAGTGGAACAAATCTTTACATCGTTTTGGAGAAAGTAAGATTATTGCACTTGATATTTCAAAAGCATTTGATAGAGTTTGGCACCAAGCTCTCTTATCGAAAATGCGTGCTTTTGGTATTGATGAATCTCTTCTTCGTTGGATTAGAAATTACCTTTCTAACCGTTCAATACAAGTTGTATTGGATGGTTTCATGTCTGAAATTCATAAAATAAATGCTGGTCTACCCCAGGGCTCCGTTTTGTCTCCGACTCTCTTCCTTATATTCATAAACGATCTCTTGTCTGTCACTTCTAATCCATTAAACTGTTTCGCCGACGACAGTACCCTCAGCTTTTCATATTCGTTTCTAGATTCACATCCTTGTCCTTCGAATGTGGAATTTCAACTTCAGCGTATGATAAGCTCATTAAATTCTGATCTTGACAGCATTGTCCAATGGGGAATCAAAAACCGTGTAGAATTTAATGCTTCCAAAACTCAATGCTGTCTCCTGTCGTTAAAGCGTAACCCACCCCCGATGCCGCTATCCATGAGCGGCACTTGCATCCAGGAAACTAATCAACTTTCAGTACTTGGCATGAATATCACAGATCACCTCTTATGGAATGATCACATATTCGATATCGCCAAAAATGCTGCCAGATGCTTAGGATTTCTCCGAAGATGCAAGAAATTTGTCACCCCTTCTGATCTGGCTATAATCTACAAAGCTTTTATCCGTCCAAAGCTTGAATATAATTCGCATATCTGGGCAGGTGCCCCCAAAACAAATTTAAATCTCTTGGATAGAATTAAAAAAAGGGCTTTAAAAATGATAGGCGACAGAACTATAATCGAAACATTTACATCGCTAGAACACCGTCGCAATGTTTCATGCCTTTCGTTATTTTATAGATATTTTTACAAAAAATGTTCTTTCGAATTAGCCAGTTGCATTCCACCCCTTAAACAATTCAGCCGTAATACTCGCACTTCTAGGAATGCTCATCAGTTTACCCTTGAGCTCAACTTCGGGCGTACTGTTAAGAGATTCTTTCTTAAATCGCACATCGAGAATGTGGAATGCTTTGGCCAACTCTGTTTTTCCCTCCCATTTTGATGTTCAGAACTTTAAGACCAATGTGCACCGGTATCTCCTCTTAAATCCTTCCCTATTTTCCTAACGCTCGCACTGTGTTTAAATATTAACATATAAAGGGTATTAATAACCCCTTGAGTGCTTGTGAATACAAAAAAAAAAAAAAAAAAAAAAAATTACATGGCATACATAGGTACACAGTCAACTACATATACTTGTTTTAAACCGTTTCTTGATCTTTTTTTTTTCAAAAAACTATGTTGCCTAAACAAATGGAAACACTACCCTAATAATAAAAATCTTAAAAACTTGAATTAAATAAACAAGTGAAAGAAAAAAATCATGTAAAGAATCTTATTATTCGAATAAATTTTAAAATTGTAGAGGCAAGATGAAGAATGAATAAAAAGTTGTAAGCTGTATTCTTATCAAATGAAAATGAAAAAATTAGTAAAATTGAAATCGAAGTTAAATTAAACTCAAAACCATAAGAAATTGCAAATCAATTTAATAAGTTTTTTGCGTCAAAATCTTCTCTTCCATAAAATGATTGCAGTTGTAATTTTTATGTGGATCTTGTTGATGACTAATTTCAAACAAATAGTTTTGTTTTCAATGAGTTTACGGCACTTGAAATCCATAAACAAATTTTGTCCCTAGGTAATAAGAAATCATGAACTTCTGATAGCACTACTAACGGCCTTCTCAAACACATTTCTTTGTTTGTCGTTGATGTGTTAAGTTATTTTTTTAATCGTAGGGTACACTGTTTAATTACGCCTTCATCTTTGAAAACCGCTGATGTTCTTCCATTGTTCTAAAAGGGTAATCGAAGATTATTGACTCAGTATAGGCCTATCTCATTACTTCATACACTCTGCAAAGTATTTAAAAAGCTAATAAAAAAGCGTATTATAATATAATATTATGTTTTTTAAATAAAAACAAATTTTTTAGTAACGATCAGTTAGGGTTTCGTGAAGGAAGATCAACTGAGAATGGAATTTTAAGGCTTTGTTGTGAAATCTATGACAGTTTTAATAGTATTTCCAATTGTTTAACTCTGTTCATAGATATGACTAAAGTTTTTGATATGGTCAATCACAGAATACATTTGAGTAAACTTTACAAAGCGGGATTCAGAGGCGAAATTTATAATTGGTTTTTATCATATCTCTCAGATAGAAGTCAACGAGTAAAGCTTGATGGGGAATTAAGCAGTAGATGGAGTTGAAGTTTCAAATATCTGGGAGTAAAATACTTTCAATGGTTTACTACGGACTCGAAATCACAATATGTCATACCATCTTGGGGTGGGACTTTTAATACCACAGCAGAAAAGCAAATGATTAGGATTATATGCAAAGGTCATAGATTAACTCCCAGTTGGCCTTTTTTTGTAGTCTTTAGATTCTTCAAATAAACTTCTTTAAGGTCCTTTAAATGTTCTTTTTACGAAGTGGTTAAAGCTCAATCCTCCGGAGTTCAATTTTGTGTAATTAGTTCATTTACTCCTTGTATATTTTTTTTTATTTGCATTTATCTTGCATTTTCTTTATTTTCACTTTTATCCCCACACACATTCTAATAAATGTTTAATTATCTAAGAAGGATCGTTTGCCTCTAGTCACTTTCGTGCTACAAAATGATGCCTGGGGTGGAATCGGCTAAGGTGATTGTTGATAAATGACAATCAAAATGATCGAATTTGATCTACATAAGGTGATAGTCAAATTGATACCTAAAAAGCTATCACAAAAAAATGTATTAGTCGTTTTCAAACAAATTTTATTCAAAATCAGCCAATTTGAAACTTTTATTTAGATATTTTATAAGAATCAATTTAAAATTTCACCAAGGCAACAACGAGTTTTGACAATTTGAATCTGAAATTGTTCAATAAAATTGAATTAAGTTGAATCATCTTGCACAGACGGAATGAAAGTGATAGTCAATTTGACTATCAAAAAATTGATAGTCAACAATCACCTTATCCGATTCCACCCCTGTTATTTATTTTTCCTGCTCAAAAATATTTAATTGAAATTCTTTTAATGTTTGAATTACATGAATCATTAATCATTGGTTGTGAACTGCGATAAAGTAAAGACTGTATTTAAAAAGTAATAATTGAGTTAAAAGTATTAATTGAAAGTGTTCAATAAATAAGTTTGGAACAATTTAAATAAAGTAAAATTGTGTTTTATTTTATTGCGTTTTGGTTTAAGGAAGTGGTATAGTTTAATTAAGAAGAACCTGTTAATGTTTAGTAAAAAAATACTGTAACAATTACATAAATTAAATAAATAAGATGGCGCAACAGCCCCTGAAGAACCAGGCCTAGTGACTTACAACTCTCAACCATTTTCGTGTGCGAGTAATGTTGTCAGAGATGGTAGGGACCTACAGTTTATATGTTGAATCCGAACGGTTAATTTGAGAAAGCACTTTCCATGACAAGAATTAATCTTGGAATATTTGTCAATTCCTCGCAACTGCGGTACTGCCTACCCCTAAAAAAAGTTAGGTGGCACAGGCAGAGATTGAACCCAAGACCCCTTGCATGACAATCCAGCGCACTTTTTTTTAATTAATTTTTATTAGTTCAATCTTAAACTTTTCGCTAGACAAAAATTCATCAAACAAGCCTAATTAACCATAACTTACAACTAACTTACTGGTCCCATGCGGACATTCAAAGTTAAACTATAACACATAATATTAACGCCTTTCGGGCCTTAAATCTATTTTACTTCAATTTAAATTTTATTTATTTTTTTATTTATTAGAAAATTTGAAAAAAAACTAATATTTTTTACTTTTATTTTTACTTAAAACTACTTAAAATAAGCTCCTTACTATAAAACTTTAAGCTAACTTAAACTACCTACCCCACCTATGAACTACTTAAAACAAGAACAGCCACAGCAGCAAATCTAACTATTTAACATTTTTGTTTTTTATATTTTTGCCTCTTTTTTTTTCTTTTTATTCTTATTATTTATTTTATTACATGTTTTTTTTTATTTTTATTTTTTGTTTTGTATTTCTTTTTGTGTCACCATGCCTATTCTACTTAAAACTTAACCCTAAAACAATAAAACAAGTATGCCAGCCGGCCAAGGCAGTGCCGATTGAAGCCACCAAAACGAGTTCTCCTGCTTCACAATATCAGTTCGGTCCCGTTCGGACACAGCCCTACTGAACCAAAGGAGCTCTGCTCCGCCTTTTTCCATGACGTCCCGATTGTACAGGAGTCGCCTATCCATGGTTAGTCGACTGAAGTGGAAGAGTAGCGGAACTGCCAATCTTTCCTGTATCAGACCGCATCTATCTAAAAAGAGGAATGCCTATTTTGCAATTAAGTCGCTCAAGCTCATTCTGGTCATTCGGATAGAACGCCCCGAAAATTAAATTGTTGGTCGAAGTCATAGCTCATGCAATGTGACCTCGAATGAGTTTTATCACGAAATTTTCAATTCTGTTGATTGGAGCCCCGTTATATAGGACCTCGTTGGAATAGGAATGCACTTAAGAAGATTCGGCTGTTCGATATAAACCGGTACAGCGTCGTAAACACTGCCGCTCGAACACCCGAAACTTCTCCATCTGGGAAGGAGCAACGTTGAACCACAAGGGACAACCATAAACGATCATCAGCAGTATGACTGCTATGCCAAGCCGACTGCTGGAAAACAGCCATTTCGTCAGAGCAATGGCTCCTCTGGCCCTGGTCAGTGCAGCATTTATATGTCTGTCGAAATATAAATACTGATCTAATCAGATGCCGAATTCACCGCTCCCTGTTGAAGACCATTTTTAATTTAGAATGTTATGGTAGAAGTTACATTCGCACTTTTTACAACAAGCTTTCTACCGTTGAGGATATCATAAAGTATTTACAACAATGGCTTGCTTATGCCATACGGTGTCAAAGGCCTTTTCCAGCTGTGCATTGTTGTTTTGATTGTCGTTGGATATCAGAAACGAGTTAAGACGAAGCATGAATTGTGTCATGACCCGCCTTGAACCCGAACTGTTTATCCGGAATTATTTTGTTGTCCGCAGCCCACTTAGTCAGAGCCCTATTGAAGATTTTTTCGAAAACATTGCTGATGCTCAGAAGAAGACTTATCGACCGAAGATTTGACGGGTTGGAGTTTTCCATTCCCTTTTTCGGGAGAGGATGAACAACAGCGGTCTTCCAATGCACTGGATAATATGCATTATTCAGAGCATTATTGAAGAGAGTGTTGCATAAATGTCAATTGCCTCCATCGGTAAATGTCTTAGGACAACGACCTGCTGACTTTTTATTTTTTATTGAATTGAAGATGAGCTGGAGCTCAACCTTCGTCACTAACAAGGGACTTGGTCCCGTTTGCTCGGCGATAATGGCATTTGCCAAGGAATCGTCACTGAACCGCATGAAACTGCGGTTCTCAGATCGCCATTGTGTCATATCATTTCGAAGGTAAAAGTGATTAAGTAGGGCTCTGTTTTCCAGGTCGTAAGGCGAATGCTAACATTCACCTTGTACAATTGCTGGAAGGCAGCTCCCACCGCGTCCACTTTTTCCTTCGGAACTTCAATTATATTAAAGTCATCGTCAAAGATGGCTTTTTCTGGATCTATTTGCGCTGACCTAAGAACGTCTCTGTTCTCTTCAGTTCCTTGGAGTTTAAGACATGGAAGGTGATTATCGTTTTTATCCTGAATACCTTGTTGATTTTGAGGAACACTCTAGGGTTACTGGAATTAACTGACCGGATCTTAAGTTTATTAATGTAGTTCTACTTAATCAACAGATTCACATGTTTTATTGACGACTTCAGTGTTATGTTAGACGAGGAAGTCCTAGTTCTCGAAGGAACAAAATTAGTTTCTTAGCTTTAATCTAAAGCCGCTTATTTTTCCGAACATCGAGATGCATGATATATAGGTTTTAAATTACAACTAGTTCTTTACAAAATTAATTTTCATACACAGATATTATTAGCCTTCTTCTTTATTTATTTATTTTATTTATGACCTACAATATATTACCCCACCTGACGTAGGAATTAAATGACCACTTGACAAAAATATGCTTTTGGTTATATTTCCTCAAAGGCATTCCGAATGCTCAGTCAATGTGATGCATATATAATTGCAGTCATAAATAAAATCAATATTCAATTGCATTTGGTGCATAGCGACCGACTATGACTATGTGTAACATGATCAGTTCAATGCACGATGGTGACGGCTGATCATTTTCAACACAATCCAATGTAGGTCGATATGCGTCGAGTTCATGAATGTTTACATTTCATATATTATTGTTATTGTTTATTGTTTTATTTTGGTTTTAAGTGTTACACACAACACCCTCACCCTTAAAAACAAATGACATTTTTTTGGATCTTTAAATGAAAAAAAAAAATATTTTGACAGTATGTTTTTTTTTTTAATTGAAGGTTAAATGAATTTTTGGTAAAGAAAAGAATTTATAATTACATACATATGTAGTTTCTTTTTGTTTTCATTTATTTCTGACTCTTATTAAATTAGTGTTATGTACTTCTTTATTTTCTTTTTTAGTGTTATGTACTTCTTTATTTTCTTTTTCAGTTTTTAAAATGCTATTTGGACCTTTTTGTTCAATTATTTTATAAGGACCTTTAAAGTGTTTATCTAGTTTCTTTTTATTTCCGACTTTTATATAAAAATAATTTCCTATTTCAAAGTTTGATTTATTTACATTAGATTGATTATTACATACTTCATTCTTAATTCGTGAAGTATGGGAAGAGGTAAGGGTCTAACCAAGTAGGAAATAGGCCAAATTGTTCAGGTTATATAGAAGGAATATCATAAACGACACCAAAAACTTACGAAAAAACACTATTCATGTGACTTATTCCACATTTGCGTTATTTTCAAAAATTCTAAGGGTTTCATCTGAGTTCATCTTTAGTCTACGTTCTACTTACTTATTTAAGGTGGCGCTTCAGTCCGGGGCGGACCTGGGCCTCAACCAACATGCGTCTACAGCCAGCTCGGTCCCTAGCTAGCTGTCTCCAGTTTCGCACGCCAAGTTGGTTGAGGTCCCCTCCCACCTGGGTGCGCCACCTGAGTCGCGGTCTTCCTCTACTGTGCCATCCCTCGGGATTGGACTCGAAGACCTTCCGGGCTCCATCCGCTCTACATGACTTAGCAATCTAAGCCGTTGGACTTTAATTCTGCTAACTAGGTCAGTGTCGCTGTACAACCCGTACAGTTCGTCGTTATATCTTCTCCTCCATTTTCCATCTATGCGTACGGGACCAAAAATCACCCGAAGAATTTTTCTCTTGAAGCACCCTTAGACATTCTCATCTTTCTCTGACAGGGTCCAGGACGCAGCGCCATAAATGAGAACCGGGATGATGAGTGTCTTATAGATGGTGGTTTTAGATGCTCGAGAGGGGACTTTACTTCTCAATTGTCTTCCAAGTCCAAAAAAGCAGCGATTTCCAATCAGCGTATCCGAGTAATTGGATTTACCTTTTTAAAATTGTGCCTCTAGTGTTGACGGTTAAGTTTTGCACAATTCTTTCCAGAACGATGTTGAAGAAGTCGCATGACAGTGCATCGCCTTGTCTAAAACCTTGTTTGACATCAAATGCATCGGTGAGATCTTTTCCGACCTTGATAGAGCAGCGTGCATTCTCCATTGTCATTCTGCCAAGATTCCAAGATCTGCCGTAGTGTGAATATTTGGTCGATAGTGGACTTTCCTGGTCTGAAGCCACACTGATAATGACCAATCAGGTTGTTGACGAATGGCTTCAGACGTTCACATAATATGCCAGAGAGGATCTTATACGCAATGTTTAGGAGACTAATGCCTCTGTATTTGGCGCAGTTTAGAGGGTCTCCTTTCTTATGTATTGGGCACACTATGCTGAGATTTCACTCATCGGGCATGCTTTCTTCCGACCATATTTTGCAGATGAGTTGGTGCATGCTTCGTACCAAGTCATCGCCTGGTGCTTTGAATGGTTCGGTAGTGATGCCGTCAGCTCCAGCAGCTTTGTTTGACTTAAGTTTAGATATAGCTATCTTCACTTCGTCAAGGTCGGGTAGGCGAAATTTTTGATCTGCGTCGCCGAGTTTGAGTGGTTCTATCTCCCTTACAGAAGAATTCGGTTCGTCATCACCGTTATATAATTTGGTGAAGTGATCTTTCCATATTCTCAGCATCGACTGCGGTTCTACTACGATGTTCCCCTGATCATCTTTACAGGCTTTGGTTCGTGGCTGGTATTCTTGGTAGGTTTTTTTACCTTTTGGTAAAATTTACAAACCTCATTCCTGTTGTGACATCCCTCTATCTCCTCGATAGCGCGCTTCTCATTCTCTCTTTTTTTCCATCTAAGAAGCCGGTGTTCCTCTCTCCTCTTCTGCGCTTAGAGCTCGCGAGCTGCTCTAGTCCTTTCGTGCAGCGCCGTTTTGTATGCCTCTTGTTTCGCTGCGTGCTCTTGCCGGCATTCTTCGTCAAACCAGGGGTTTCGCTGTGGTGGCCGTGTGAAACCTAGCAATTCAGAGGTGACATCTCGGATGGCTGCAAAGCAATGTTGCCACTGGTTTTCAATGCTTAATTTAGGAAGCATAGGACTCCTAAAGAGGTTATTAGAGACTCGATCGGAAATGAACATGGCAGTCTCTTGTGATTGTAGCCGTCTAACGTCGAATCTTCTCACAGTACTTCCTTGTTTTGGCTTGGATTGGGATATCCGTAGCCGTACCTTGGCTACAACGAAGTAGTGGTCCGAGTCAATGTTGGCCTCTCGGAATGTTCGGATATCCTGGATACTGGAGAAGTGTCGTGCGTCGATTGCAATGTGGTCAATCTGGTTGACGGTTGATTGATCAGGAGATTTCCATGTCCCCTTGTGGATATTAAGATGCGTGAACTGCGTACTAGCTACCAGAACGTCTCGCCCCCAGCGAAATCGACTAGCCTGAATCCGTTGTGGGAGGTGGTGTCGTGCAGGCTGTATCTCCCGATTATGCCACCAAAGATGTCTTCTCTTCCTAGCTTGGCATTAAAATCTCCTAAGACAATTTTAATGTCATAGCCAGGGCACTGCTCATATGTTTTGGTGTCTTCATCTTTCTCCTCTGTTGGGACAGGCGCATATTAGGCTTATGTTGGTGAATTTAGCCTTGATGCGGATAGTCGTGATGCGCTCGCTCACACTGTTGAAACATAAGACTTTTTGCCTGAGCCTAGTTCCAACAACAAATCCACACCCAAATAGACGCTGTTTTTGTTCTCGGTAGCAGTCGCCGTAGTAGATATTAGTATTTGTGTTTGTATTTGTATTTGTATTTGTATTTGTATTTGTATTTGTATTTATTTCATCAAGCAGAGTACAACTCTTACAGACTAATATGTATACTTATAATGTAATATGTTAATAGTAGAATAATATAAATAATAATTAAAAAAATAAATAAATAAATAACAATTAGTTTAAGATAATACTATTCCAAAACGAGAAACATTTTTAACGATTAAATAATAAAGTCATTTTTAGGTCTTTCATATACATCTCTTGAACAATTTGCAAAAATATCTATAAGGCCTATCACAGAATTTGTTTCTCTTATACAACGTGCAAATTTTTCGTTCATACTATAATTTCTTCTAAAGAAGTTCTCCCGTAAATGAAAATTTACACGTACAATTCGGCAAGGAAAAAAGAAATTAATGCCCTCCAATAATTGAGGACAATTAGTACGATTATTAATTAAGTCGTTGATAAGCATTATACAAAAGTACTTTCTTCTAAGATCAAGTGCTTGAACATTAAAAAGCAGACATCTAGTAGCATAAGAGGGAACTTCAATAGACCAGTTCAATTTGAAAAATAAAAGTCTAGTAAATCTTCTTTGAACACCTTCCAGTCTTAAAGGGTGGATTTCATAATAAGGGTTCCAAATAATGCAGCAATAATCAAGAACTGGCCTAACTGAAGCCACACTGATAATAACCAATCAGGTTGTTGACGAATGGCTTCAGACGTTCACATAATATGCCAGAGAGGATCTTATACGCAATGTTAAGGAGACTAATGCCTCTGTATTTGGCGCAGTTTAGAGGGTCTCCTTTCTTATGTATTGGGCACACTATGCTGAGATTTCACTCATCGGGCATGCTTTCTTCCGACCATATTTTGCAGATGAGTTGGTGCATGCTTCGTACCAAGTCATCGCCTGGTGCTTTGAATGGTTCGGTAGTGATGCCGTCGGCTCCAGCAGCTTTGTTTGACGTAAGTTTAGATATAGCTATCTTCACTTCGTCAAGGTCGGGTAGGCGACATTTTTGATCTGCGTCGCCGAGTTTGAGTGGTTCTATCTCCCTTACAGAAGAATTCGGTTCGTCATCACCGTTATATAATTTGGTGAAGTGATCTTTCCATATTCTTAGCATCGACTGCGGTTCTACTACGATGTTCCCCTGATCATCTATACAGGCTTCGGTTCGTGGCTGGTATTCTTGGTAGGTTTTTTTACCTTTTGGTAAAATTTACAAACCTCATTCCTGTTGTGACATCCCTCTATCTCCTCGATAGCGCGCTTCTCATGCTCTCTTTTTTTCCATCTAAGAAGCCGGTGTTCCTCTCTCCTCTTCTGCGCTTAGAGCTCGCGAGCTGCTCTAGTCCTTTCGTGCAGCGCCGTTTTGTATGCCTCTTGTTTCGCTGCGTGCTCTTGCCGGCATTCGTCGTCAAACCAGGGGTTTCGCTGTGGTGGCCGTGTGAAACCTAGCAATTCAGAGGTGACATCTCGGATGGCTGCAAGGCAATGTTGCCACTGGTTTTCAATGCTTAATTTAGGAAGCATAGGACTCCTTAAGAGGTTATTAGAGACTCGATCGGAAATGGACATGGCAGTCTCTTGTGATTGTAGCCGTCTAACGTCGAATCTTCTCACAGTTCTTCCTTGTTTTGGCTTGGATTGGGATATCCGTAGCCGTACCTTGGCTACAACGAAGTAGTGGTCCGAGTCAATGTTGGCCTCTCGGAATGTTCGGATATCCTGGATACTGGAGAAGTGTCGTGCGTCGATTGCAATGTGGTCAATCTGGTTGACGGTTGATTGATCAGGAGATTTCCATGTCCCCTTGTGGATATTAAGATGCGTGAACTGCGTACTAGCTACCAGAACGTCTCGCCCCGCAGCGAAATCGACTAGCCTGAATCCGTTGTGGGAGGTGGTGTCGTGCAGGCTGTATCTCCCGATTATGCCACCAAAGATGTCTTCTCTTCCTAGCTTGGCATTAAAATCTCCTAAGACAATTTTAATGTCATAGCCAGGGCACTGCTCATATGTTTTGGTGTCTTCATCTTTCTCCTCTGTTGGGGCAGGCGCTTATTAGGCTTATGTTGGTGAATTTAGCCTTGATGCGGATAGTCGTGATGCGCTTGCTCACACTGTTGAAACATAAGACTTTTTGCCTGAGCCTAGTTCCAACAACAAATCCACACCCAAATAGACGCTGTCTTTGTTCTCGGTAGCAGTCACCGTAGTAGATATTAGTATTTGTGTTTGTATTTGTATTTGTATTTGTATTTATTTCATCAAGCAGAGTACAACTCTTACAGACTAATATGTATACTTATAATGTAATATGTTAATAGTAGAATAATATAAATAATAATTAAAAAAATAAATAAATAAATAACAATTAGTTTTAGATAATACTATTCCAAAACGAGAAACATTTTTAACGATTAAATAATAAAGTCATTTTCAGGTCTATCATATACATCTCTTGAACAATTTTCAAAAATATCTATAAGGCCTATCACAGAATTTGTTTCTCTTATACAACGTGCAAATTTTTCGTTCATACTATAATTTCTTCTAAAGAAGTTCTCCCGTAAATGAAAATTTACACGTACAATTCGGCAAGGAAAAAAGAAATTAATGCCCTCCAATAATTGAGAACAATTAGTAAGATTATTAATTAAGTCGTTGATAAAAAAAAATAAATAAATTGGGTGGCGCGACAGTCCGTTGAGAACCAAGGCCTAGTGACTTACAACTCTCAACCATTCCTGTGTGCGAGTAATGTTGTCAGGAATGGAGGGGACCTACAGTTTATATGCCGACTCCGAACGGCTAATTTTGAGAAAGCACTTTTTCATGACAATAGTTACTCTTGGAGAATTTGTCAATTCCTCGCAAGAGGCAGTACCCGTGAAAAGACTTTGGATGGCATAGGCAGGGATCGAACCCAAGACCTCTGGCATGACAGTCCAACGCACTAACCATCATGCCACGGGTACCACAAAAAGTCGTTCATAAGCATTATACAAAAGTACTTTCTTCTAAGATCAAGTGCTTGAACATTAAAAAGCAGACATCTAGTAGCATAAGAGGGAACTTCAATAGACCAGTTCAATTTGAAAAATAAAAGTCTAGTAAATCTTCTTTGAACACCTTCCAGTCTTAAAGGGTGGATTTCATAATAAGGGTTCCAAATAATGCAGCAATAATCAAGAACTGGCCTAACTAGCGAAACGTATAATATTTTCAATGTGAAAGGATCCTTTGAGTTTCTTCGTAAGAATCCAATCATTTTGTTTGCCTTCTTAACAACATAATCAATGTGACTCGAAAAAGAAAAACGTTCATCCAAAATAACTCCAAGATCTTGCTTAACAAATACTCTTTCAAGGACTAAATTGTTAATGGTGTTATTGAAAATGATGGGTGACATTTTTCGATGACAAGTGAAACTTTGACATTTTCCAACATTCAGAAACAATTTATTATCATCACACCATTTTGCCAGCTTGTGAAGATCTTCCTGAAGAAGAAGGCAGTCATTTAAAAATTTAATAGACCGATATACTTTGACGTCATCAGCATACATCAGAATTTGTGAAAATTTAAAATTGGAGGGAATGTCATTAATGAAAAGGATGAAAATCAACGGTCCAATATGGCTTTCTTGAGGAACCCCTGAAGTAACAGAAATTTGTTTGGATAAATGTGTTCTAATTTTAACATGCTGAACACGATTTTTTAAATAAGAAGAAATCCATTTGATAAAGCAAGAATGAAAGCCAAGTTTCGATAGCTTAAAAATCAGGATCTCATGGTTTACCCTATCAAATGCTTTACCAAAATCTGTGAATATGTCTCCTATATCATGTGTCCTATATCAACCACATCAACCGGTGAAAAGGGAGGAAGTTCACATGAATTTTGAATTGAGTAGACAGATTTGAAATAATCAGCAAAAAATTTACATAAAACATTCAATCACTGGAAATGCTTCCAGAATATTCCATACAGTTTGGAAGACCAGTGGTTTTCCTTTTAGTGTTAATAAATTTCCAAAACTGTTTACTATCTGATTTAATTTTAGATTCCACTGATAAAATATAATTGTTATAAAGAAATTCATTTAGACTGTTAAAATCTCTATGGCATTCTAAATAGTTTTGGCGGAGGATAACATTATTTTTATCAAGTTTATGCAATTTATACGCGTTATTTTTTCTGTTTTTAAGGTTTGTAAGCCTTTTATTAAACCATGGTAGTTTTGAGCTAGACCGGGCTGATTTTTTGGGAATGAATAAATCACGAGATTTATTTAAATAACTACAAAATAATTCAAACGCTTGATCTAAGCTTAAACCGACCAAAATCATATTCCGTGGAATTGATAACAAAAAATTGTTTATTTCAACGAAATTTGCACGTTTATAATCGAAAAAAACTCTGTACTATCAGAAGATTCTTTTATATATGTTAAAAATTTACACTCAATAGAAAGGCATAAGTGATGAATTGAATATTGAACAACAGGGAATTCATTCTCTTCGATATAAGCTTCATATTCCTTGCCAATAAAAACTAAGTGTAAAATACGATTAAGACTGTTATTTAAACTATTTACTTGAACTAAATCAAATTGACTGTAAAAGTCTTTAACTTCGGATTCAATTTCGGTGACAACTTTAAACGGCACTAAGTGCTTATCATCATGATGGGGGTGGTCGTACGTAAGGGTTGAAAACGGTAAAAAAAATTTTACCGAGCACGTCAGATTTTCAAAGGGGATGTTAAGTGAACCTAAAGGAATGCTCTTATGTAATAATCTGACGATTAGGATGTGACCCAAACTCGCGGCCATTATTAGAACTTGCAAAAAATCGCCATTTTGAAATGCTCCAGCGCGTCAGATTTGATATATATGGTTCATGTATATACCCTAAACGTGTTGCCTCTTAATCTGACGATTATCTGGAGGGATTCGCCTAATCTGACAATGGAACTATTTTTTTTCTTATTATTATTATTATTATTATTATTATTATTATTATTATTATTATTATTATTATTATTATTATTATTATTGTTATTATTATTATTATTATTATTATTATTATTATTATTATTATTATTATTATTATTATTATTATTATTATTATTATTATTATTATTATTATTATTATTATTATTATTATTATTATTATTATTATTATTATTATTATTATTATTATTATTATTATTATTATTATTATTATTATTATTATTATTATTATTATTATTATTATTATTATTATTATTATTATTATTATTATTATTATTATTATTATTATTATTATTATTATTATTATTATTATTATTATTATTATTATTATTATTATTATTATTATTATTATTATTATTATTATTATTATTATTATTATTATTATTATTATTATTATTATTATTATTATTATTATTATTATTATTATTATTATTATTATTATTATTATTATTATTATTATTATTATTATTATTATTATTATTATTATTATTATTATTATTATTATTATTATTATTATTATTATTATTATTATTATTATTATTATTATTATTATTATTATTATTATTATTATTATTATTATTATTATTATTATTATTATTATTATTATTATTATTATTATTATTATTATTATTATTATTATTATTATTATTATTATTATTATTATTATTATTATTATTATTATTATTATTATTATTATTATTATTATTATTATTATTATTATTATTATTTTTTCCTTGCTTAAGTATTTGAGATAAATTAATTTTTCTGAAATCCAGCTTATTTAAATGCAAAAGAAACTTTGCATGCACCCCATCTTGCATCCATCGCGCCTTTCACCCTCCCCACCTTGTACATACTGCACCTTGGACCCACTCCAAATCCAATAGTGTGCCCAAACAGGGGGGTTTCATGGGGGGGCAGCATGCCTCCATACACACCTCGGTGTGGCGTACACCCAAACTCCCACACACCCCACTGTTGCATACACCCACATTCAGACCTACTATTATTACTATCAAAATAAGACCACTCAAGCAAAAAAAAAAGAATTAAATTAAAATAGTATTTGTGGTTATTTTCAACTTTTTCAAAAACTAAAAGACATAAAATCATCTAGTTTTCAGTTTTTGATCAAAAACAATTAAGAGCAATAAATTTTGAAATAAAAACAATGGTAGATAATCTTGAAGTATTGAAAAATTACACTTTAAACCTTTTTTTTTAACTTTTTGTACTCAAATTTTGAGTTTAAAATTAATTTTTTCAAAAACTACGCATAAGTCTGACTTGAATTAAAAACTGGCTAATAAAACAGAATGTTGGCTTTAAAAAAATGTATAATTCTTAATTGTAAGTATCACCGTTATTTTTAAATTATTTTTTTTCCATTTTAAATAATAATTTTTTTAAATTGCCCCTCCCCTCACTTCGGCTAACGAAAATCGTCAGATTATATAATATTTGTGAACGTTGAATTATTACCTTCAAAATAAAAAAAATTTAGCCACGCTCGATAAAGTCAAGATGACGTTTTTTTTTACAAGTTTGTAACCCGCCTCATTCTTATCGTCAATCGAAAGTTGTCAGATTAGTTGGATATACACTTTTTAGCATATAACTAACTTATTCTACCTTAATCTTACGCGCTCGAGAATTTCAGATGATCAATTTTTTTTTACTAATCTGATCCTTTATCCTTGACGCGTGGCCACATATACGGGGGTAATACTTAGTGGAGGTATTCAATGGGGTAATAGGTACCTACCTGTATATTAATCTGCAGCGCTGTAGTAGATCCCAAAATCCCTTCTTGGGCTCCCCTACTATAGAACATACATTCATTTTTTTAGCGATATATGTAACCATATGTTCCGGTGTTGTTGTTGCCTTAAAACTCGATACATGTAGCCATTTGCGCTTATAAAAAACCTAAAGACCAATATCCCCATCAATATTGCTATTATCACGAGGCTTATCAACAAAAGACACACTGTTTGTATTGTAAACAATAGACTCTTGCAAATCTTTATCTTGTATAGCATTAGCATCTTCTCCATGTACAGATTTGTTGCATTCATTTTTTTCTTCATTCAAATCCATTGCATTATTGCAATCACCATTGACGTCTACATCTTCGACCCCTTTTTCAGCGATAGGAGCAATGATTGGCAAAATATGTGAACATCTTTTCAACATTAGCTTTGCCAGCTGATGGAGAGAGAACAGCAGGTTCGATAGCGTCATTACTCGAATTAACACCAACAGCATTAACTTCACTCTGATTGAGATCAGAGAAAGCAATTTCACTCCAACCACTGCACAATTAGATGCAACTTAAGCTGCAGCATCAACTTTATTAACAATATTAACGAGATGATCAATGATATTCTCTTTGCTCTGAGCGAGTGGAGAGTTTGAGATTGAGAGGGCTTGGAATAAGCACGCCATTGTTGTATATACTTTAAGATATGCTTAACGGTAGAAAGTTTTTTGCAAAAGTGGCAATGTAACTTCTACCACAACATTCTCAATTAAAAATAGTCTTCAACAGGGAGCAGTGAATTCGCCGATTCTCTTCAGCATTTACACCAGCGATCTGATAGGTAGTCTTACAAAGGCGATTGCGTACGCCGAAGATCTGATTGCGTACAGAACGGCCCGAAAGGTTGAGGTTTTTAGAATTCTCTTGCAGCGTGATTTCGACAAGTTTCAGCGATATTGCGTCGACTGGAAACCGAAAATAAATGTCCAGAAGTCAGAGACAATTCTTTTCCGGACTCCGTTGGCTAGGGCCACGAGAGATACTTGTAGGAATTGGCGCAAGATGGTCATCGTTGAACTTCACGGGCAGCCATTAGCGAGCAAAACTGTAGTGAAGTACCTCGGTATCTGGTTAGATCAGTATTTATATTTCGACAGACATATAAATGCTGCACTGACCAGGGCCAGAGGAGCCTTCGCTCTGAGGAAACGGCTGTTTTACAGCAGTCGGCTTAACCCCAGAGTGAAGGTAATTTTCTACATGGCCCTCATACTGCCAATGATCGTTTATGGTTGTCCTGTGTGGTTCAACGTTGCCCCCTTCCCAGAAGGAGAAGTTTCGGGTGTTAGAGAGGCAGTGTTTACGACGCTATACCGGCTTATTTCGAACAGCCGAGTCTTCTTATGTGCATTACTATTCCAACAACGTTGCTCGAATCAACAGAATTGACAATTTCGTGATAAAACTCGTTCGAGGTCACATTGCAAGAGCTATGTCTTCGACCAACAATTTAATTTTCGGGGCGTTCTATCCAAACGACGAGTATTTTCCACCAGAGGCATTTCTCTTTTCAGTTCCGTTAATCTACCACGTCAGACGAAGAACCGTGGATAGGCGACTTCCGTACAATCGGGACGTCATGGTACAAGGCGGAGCAGAGCTCCTTCGGTTCAGTAGGGCTGTGTCCGAACGGGACCGAACTGATAGGGTGAAGCAGGAGAACCAGTTTTGGTGGCTTTAATCGGCACTTGATATTGGGTAGTCGGGATGGGGTTTTAAACCTTGGCCGGCGTACATATTTGTTTTATAGTTTTAGGGTTTAGCTTTAAGTAGAATATGCATGGAGGCACAAGAAAAAATACAAACAAAATTAAAAAAGAAAATAAAAATTTTAAAAAAAACAAAAAAAAACAACAAAAAATGGAATATAAAAGAAAATTTAAAAAAACATACAACAAAAGACAATAAAATATAAAAACAAAAAACGTTAGATTTGCTGCTGTGGTTGTTCTAGTTTTAAGTAGTTTATAGGTAGAATAGGTACTTTAAGTTAGTTTAAAGTTTTATATTAGGGACCTTATTTTAAGTAGTTTTTAAGTAAAAATAAAAAGGATATTGACATAAGTTTTCTAAATTTTCTAATTAGTACAAAAAAACTAAAATTGAATTGAAGTTAAAATAGATCTAAGATCCGAAAGGCATTAGTAGTTAGTGTTATAGTTTAACTTAGAGTGTCCGTATGGTACCATTAAGTTAGTTGTAAGTTATGGATAATTAGGCTAGTTTTATGAATGTTTGTCTAGTTTTAAGATAGGTTTAAGAATGAATTAATAAAAATGAATTAAAAAAAACTGTCATGCAAGGAGTCTGGGTTAAATCCCTGCCTGTGCCACCTTAATTTAAAAAAAAAATAATTTTCGCGGGTACTGCCTCTTGCGATTAATTGACAATTCCTTCAAGAGTAATTCTTGTCATGAAAAAGTGCTTTCTCAAATCAGCCGTTCGGATTCGGCCTAAAATTGTAGGCCCCTTTCATTCCTGACAATAGTACTCGCAGACAGCAATGGTTGCGAATTGTAAGTCACTAGGCCCTGGTTCACAACGAACTGTTGCGCCACACAATTTATTTTTTTGTAATGCATAATTCGATGCATCTGTTGTTGATAATCAAAAGCATTTTGACAACTTTGTGTCCAGCTGAAGATTTGACCTTTCTTTAATAATTGATTCAAAGGTTTTGCAATTTCAGCGAAGTTCTGAATAAAACGTCGGTAATAGTTGCAGAAAGCTACAAATCTTCAAACTTCATCATCATTATCTGGATTTAGGTATTCTTTTATATTAAATGAACTCGGGTCTGTTGTTACTCCTTGTGAAGTTATAAGATGTCCAAGATAAACTACTTCTGGTCGCAAAAAGTTGCATTCTTTTGGATTTAATTTCAGATTGTATTTTCGTAATCTTTTAAATACTTCCATAAGGTTATTAGTATGTTCTTTTAAATTTGAACCGAATACAATTATATCATCTACATATAGAAATGCAGATGTTTGAAGACCACTTTATGCAATTGATAACATCCTTGAAAGCTATTCGTTGATATTTTTAATCCAAAAGGTAATCTTTTGAATTGAAAGTGTCCCGAATCGGTTGAAAAAGCTCTTAATGGCCTTGATCTGCGATTAACTGGTATCTGATGAAATGAACTTGTCATATCTAAAGTTGAAAAATATTTAGCCTTCCCTAATTTGTCAAGTACATCTTCTAGTCTGGTTAATGGACATTTGTCATCAACTACTTTTTTCTTATATTATATTTTATTGTAGCAGTAATTATTTACATTTTTTCTCATAATTATATTGCACAATTTACAGAGATTTAGTATAACCCTACTTTACTTCTGAAAAAAAATAACAATTTTATATAAAATTATCACAGTTTAACATAACTAACAAATCAAAGGAAAAAGCTAAAAAAAACTTCTTCAAATTGTCAAGAAACATGGTTATCCAAGATTGGAGAGAATAGGAGGCTTGGAAGCATCGTAAAACGCTAAACTCAAAAATGCTTTACATGTAAATAAATAAAAACAATAAAAACAGAAAAAGTAAATATGATAAGAAACAAAAATAAATAAATAAAGAAAGAAAGACAAAAATAAATAAATAAATACAAAAATAAATAAATAAGTAACAAATATAAAGCTTTAACCATTTTTTTAAAGTTTTTATTTTAAAATTTTTTTTAGTTTCGTGTTTTTAAAAAAAAATTGTTTGTGTTTTTTTTTATTTCTAAATAGCCAAATTTGAGATAAGGTGGTTTTCCGATAGTCTGAAAGATGCATTATATCGCTCAAACAAATAACTTATTCTAAATGAAACTTTTTCAATTTTGGCAAGTAAGTGGAGATCTTCCGTAGAATAGTGCCATGGCAGATTTAACATCATTTTTAGTATTTTATTTTGGGTTCTTTGTAATCGAAGTAAATGGCTATTAGCACATTTAGCCCAAACAGGTGACCCATATATTATAATACTTTGAAAGATAACCTTAAAAATTATGAGGTTATTTTCAACACTGAGTTTTGATTTCCTGTTAATAAACGGATATAGAATTTGTGTAGCTAAGTTCACCTTATTGATTGCTTCTTTTATATGAGACCTAAAGTCTACAACTAATCTCCGCCTCTTTAATCCTCCTGTGCTTTTATTTGGTACAATTAGCAATGGTGAGTTATATGGACTTGTTGATGGTTCAATGATGTCCTCATCCAGTAATTTGTCAACCTGTTCCTTTATTTCATGGAAATTTGCATGTGGTAACCTGTAATTTTTTATAAAAACTGGTGTTTTGTCATTAGTTGCTATTTTTTGCTTTAAAAATTGTTTTTAGTCAATTTTTCTATTTCTAAATTAAATATTTTCTGAAATTGCTTACATATTCTAAAAACTTCTTCTTTTGCATTATTGTCTAAGTATCTATTTGTATTTTACTTTGTATTTTGGTTCTAATCCTAACGAAATATGTTTCAAAGTGACCTAAAAAATGTCCCTTTCTTAATTTCTTTTCCATGTATTATACTGTCTTCTTTTAAATCTATATTTATCATTTAAATTATGTCTGTTCTTGGCGGTAGTTTTATATTATCATAAATATCTCTTGTATTCATGTTCTTTGGCAATACTATATCTTCTCCATCTAGGGAAATTGTTAATGTGCACGTCCAATAATCAGTTTTACAATTATACTTTATAAAAAATTATATTCCATTAGTGGTTAAATTTATTTTACTATCTATTATGCTAAATTTATGTTCAACTTCATTATCTTCAAACCATAAATTTAATTTTGTGATTCCTATTGTTATTATAAATTCTTTTGTTATTTCATTTATCTGACAATTATTATCATATTCTATGTTGTAATTATTATTGACTATGCTATTCTTAATTATTGAAATACTCGTATCTGCTCCTGTTTCTATTAATAAAGTTATTGGTTGATTTCTGCCTCTTATTTTTAATTTTATAAAGTTTGTATCTGTGTATTTTCTGTTTGGATCTTATTTTTTTACTTTTTCTGATAGCTTAGTAGCCAGAATAAATGTAATAAGTGTTTCTTTTTGGTTTGTATCTTTTATGATAGAATTCTATGAAACCTAGAAAATTATTTAGATCTTTTTGACTGCCCTGAAATTCAGGTATCACCTTAGTGTCTGTTTCTAAATCAAAATTTGCCATTGTGCTTTCTACCTTAATTTTTGTGTTTGTATTTTTTATATCTTCGTCTTCTTCTACCGTTCCTAAATTTTCGTTTTCACCTTTAACTTTTAAATATTCCCTAATTTGTATGTGTATATGTGTTCTTAAATAATTTTTGTAATGGACATTCAATTTGCATAGAATTATGATTACTAAAAGAAATAAATTTAAGTATACTATTTTGTCGCTTAGATGTGTTGTTGTTGATGCTGCAGATGCTGCTGCTACGTTATTTATGATTTCCTACTTGGAAGTTTTGCCACCCATTGTTTCTCAGATCTTTCAGCTCACCAATGAATGTTCGCTTCTGATCTCCAGTGCTTATGTGGACTATCCTCTGAAGGTTTGCACACCTCCTCTGGAACTGTCTTTTGCGGCCTCCTCGTTTCTTCTTTTGTTTAGGAACAAAATTAGTTTCTTAGCTTTAACGTAAAGCCGCTTATTTTTCCGAGCATCGAGATGCACGATATTCAATGAGAAGAGTCACAATTAAGGTTTTAACTTAGTCTAGTTTTATTTTTAAAATTATCTTCTATTTATACTTACAACTAGTTCTATACAAAATTAATTTTCATACACAGATATTATTAGCCTTGTTCTTTATTTATTTATTTTACTTATGACCTACAATATATTACCCCACATGACGTAGGAATTAAATGACCACTTGACAAAAATATACTTTCGGTTATATTTCCTCAAAAGCATTCCGAATGCTCAGTCAATGTGATGCATATATAATTGCAGTCATAAACAAAATCAATATTCAATTGCATTCGGTGCATAGCGACCGAATCTATGACTATGTGTAACATGATCAGTTCAATGAACGATGGTATCGCTTGGTGACGGCTGATCATTTTCAACACAATCCAATGTAGGTCGATATGCGTCGAGTTCATGAATGTTTACATTTCATATATTATTGTTTTTGTTTATATTTGTTTATTGTTTTATTTTGGTTTTAGGAGTAACACACAACATCAGTGTCCTAACCTCCAAGTCGTGTTGGCCTGTAAGTCGTCTGTACAAGTTTTTGAGTCTTGTCAGTTAGCCACTCTTGTGCCCACGTAGTGCGTCAATAGTCGCGTTTCTTCAAGCGTCCATTTTGTCCCGTTCTTTGTACTTTGGAATTGTCCGTTCCATCGTTCGTTTTATTGTTTCGTCCATCTGTTGTAAATGTTGGTCAATTACTGTATTTGTCAGGTTTCTGTTGCTTTGTGGGGCTATATCACCCGAACGAAGTTCTCTCGCTAGGGCGTTGGTGAAACGAGGCCAGCGCATCTTACTGTATTTGTTAGAGTGCGTTGCAACGTATTCCACCAACTCCATGCTTCATTTGGAATCTGCATTACAGCAGCCAGACCGCAGTGATCACTGTCATACTCGACTCTCTGGGATTACTATGTTGATTTCCCCAATGTTCATGTTTTGCGTTCAAATCATGAATGATAAAATAGTTTTCTTCCAAGCTCAATTAAAGTTAAAGCTCCCTTGCCTCGCACCTTTATATGGAGCCTGTCGAACTGTTCGACTTCTTTCGGCTTTTTGACTGGCCTGTTTTTGCTTCATTTGTTGTTGTTGGACTTTAGGGCAACCCCTATAGTTAGCCAGGTGCCCTTGGTTTCCACAAAGGACACACTTGAGCTGGGTCAAATCCTCAACCCGCTCATTCCCCAGCTTGTATTCTACTTCGCTGTGAGTTTCCGAGCACCTGCACAACGCTACTGCATATTGCAGTTGGCTCCGGCATGGCCAAACCTCTGGTACTTCGTACATTGTAGAATGTCGTCGTGCTTTTTTAATGTGTCCCATTATACAGCTTGATAGTCGAGGGATTCGATTTTCTTCAAGCACTGCACCGAACGCAGCTTTTCTTTTTCATTCAAAATATTTATTATAAAATTGCCCTTAGTAACCGACTTACATACCTGTTTCAAATCCTGCGGGTCAACTTGGTAGGTCCTAATCGGCTGTCGTTGTTTCTGGTGTTGTAGCTGCTGCTTCTGCTGCTGCTGTTTCTGCTGCTGTTTGTGCTGCTGCATTGCTTTAGTTGAGGTCGATGGGGCCTCAACATTTGGGCCTGTCACTGCTGATGGCGGTTTTTTCTTTTGCTCCGCTCCTTTGTTTGTAGTGTCGTGCTTGGGCTGTGGTTGTTTTTGCTGCTGTGGTTTTTGTTGCTGTTGTTTGCTGCTGTTGTTTTTGTTTGCTGAGGAGTGGCTCCATTTCCTCTGTATTCAAATTTACTGATGGCGGTCTATTTTGTTTGCAGTGCCTCCATCAGTTTATTTTCCTCTTGGAGGATTTAGTCCGCCTCCCCTCCAACGATTTGGAGGGGGGCTCCGATAGGATCTTGTTTCTATATTTCGGAGACCTAAACTGCCCATCTCCACCCTCTGAGAAGTAATCTGGGCTCCCAGAGTAGTAACTCTCTGATGTTTCGTGTTCTGACGTCACACCTTTGGTTTTCTCTTGCGTTCCGCTTAGCTGAATTAGTTCGCTGCACCAAATTGGGAGTTTGCCTTCCCCTTTTTATTATTGCCCACTGGTTCTTAAAGCTAGACAAAAATTCATAAAATTAGTATAATTACCATAGGTTAGATTAGGTTAGGTTAAAGTGGCTGCTGATTGGAATCCACACACTTAGGCCAAAAGAAAGGCTCACATGAATCTAGAGAATTACTTCTTGCTAGTCTGAGCTTTTTATAAAGCGAAGAAGATATTTGATATCCGTTTTAGCTAGTTCACTGGTATTATTGAAAGAGCAGGGCAAGTGCAGAGAAGGCGAGAGATTGTTTCCTTTTCTTCTTCGTCCATACAGCTCCTGCAGAAGTCATTTGAGGCTACACCAAGTCGTATTGCGTGTCTGCCTATAAGACAGTGTCCCATAAGGACACCTATTAGGGAGCTTATATGAAGTCTGCTTTGAGATTACAAGTCTTTAGAGCGCTTTGGGTCCAGTGAAGGCCATATGAGTTGTGTGGCTGCGTATGTTGGTAAGTTTTGCCACCTAGAATTTGCTATCGCAAAAGCTGTTTCTTTTAGAATAAGTTTACATTGCAGCTATCGGTATACTTATCTCCTCCCCTTCAGGTGTAATAGGCATGACGGTTCCATTTTTAGTGAGTTTATCGACTCTACAATTTCCCGTGATGTCTCAGTGGGCTAGCACCCAACATAGGTGAATGTTAAATTGCTGCGCCATCTCCATAAGAGACGATCGACAATGAAGGGCCGTTTGAGATTTGGTTGAGACAAAATTAAGAGATTTAATAGCAGCCTGACTGTCAGAGAAGATGTGGATATTAGATGTTGATATCACGTTTTCTTTTAGCCAGGAAAGAACCTCTTTCTCCTTGGAAGACGCTACAATGATTAGGGAGGCGGAATGAGATGCTTTGATTAAGCTTTTCTGAGTACACACCACTACCAACTCCCTCATTTGTCTTGGATCCATTTGTATAAAAATGAATACTTTTGTTATCTACGAGTTTTATGTATTTCATATAAATTCATCCCTGGATTGGATGGATGGGATACCTGAAAGTTTTTTCCAAATAGGGGTTTAGAAATATTGTAGTCTATGTACTTTGGTAATAAACCAAAGAGGTTCAAAATGATGGAGTACCCCACATTGTTCATTGAGACGAGGCGTCGAGTCTTATCGCTGTACACGCTGCTACTTGTTTACTGAAGATGTCAAGGGGTGTCAGATGGAAGAGAGTGTCTAACGCTGCTGAGGGTGTGGTTCTCAATGCCCCGCTTATGCAGAGACATGCAGTGCGTTGGACTCTGCTGAGTTTGTCGTAGTATGTGACTTTCTCCAGTGCAGTCCCCCATACTGCAACCCCGTACATAAGTATTGGTCGGATGACTGATGTGTATAGCCAGTAGGTTATGCGAGGTTGAAAACCATATTTTCTTCCTATGGCTTTCTTGCAAAGGAAAAGAGCTGCTGTAGATTTTTTAACTCTTTCCTGTATATTAGATTTCCAACATAATTTTTTGTCCAATATCAGACCAAGGTATTCGGCTTCATTAGTAAAAATTAGTATTAAACCTTTTATTGAAGGAGGTACAATTACTGGAATCTCGTATTTCCGTGTGAAAAGGACGAGGTCTGTTTTTTGAGGATTAAAGTCCGCAGTGATCGGCCCATCTAGTGAGCATATTGAGTGCATTTTGGAGGAAGTCTCTCAGTGTATTAGGATGTTCCTCTGCGACAGGGCTAGCAACATCATCGGCATATGCAACCACTCTGTAGCCTTCCCTCTCAAGGGATATTAGTAGTTCGTTAACCACTATGTTCCACAGAAGATGGGACAGAACACCACCTTGCGGAGTGCCTCTACTGACAGACCTTTTTGTGCAAAAATCCCCCAACTTAGAGTTGATGATCCTGCTTTTTAGCAATAGATTAATCAACTCACAGATTGAGTATTCGACGTTAGAAGGTCGTCATAGCAGAAATGATAGGCGGATGTGTCAACGTTGTTGAAAGCGCCCTCAATACCCTGGAGGGCCACCGTAGTATATTCCTTTTGCTCTAGGGAGTTGTAGGAAACGTTTTTCATTTCCTTGCACTTTATTTCTTTTTTTTTTCAAGTTAAAATAATTATTGTACAACCTAAAGACAATACAGCGCCGTTGCTGAAGTGCTTCCGGATAAATTTTCTGCGCCGGTTTTGACCAGAAAATTTAACTTTTTTCACATATATTTATTAAAAAAATAAAAATGATTTTTAAAATAAAAAGTTGTATGCTTTGGTCAAGAATACGGCCGGGAAAAAGTCTTTCCGGAATTGCTTCCGGCAACTGACACACTGAGGGTTGCCGTCTGACTATAAAAAGGAATGACTGGCAAACGTGAGTCTCTTTCATGTCAATCATTTGACAGGTCGCTTTCGTCAGTCTTACCTAATTACTAAAGTTTGTTTGAGAAAAATAAAATATGAAATATATACTAATTTGGTGTAATTTTTCACGTTTTTTTAAATATTTTTCCACCTGAGCACTTAAAATAATTTTAAAAAAACGTGTATGAAGTTTTATTCGTTTTATTAACCTAAGAACTAATAAAAAATAAACCCGAGATACACGTGCCAAGATCGTTTTTTTTTTAGAAAAGAAAAAGTCCATACAAAAAACCGTAAGAAGAAGTAAAAAGAAAAGAAAACCTATATTACCAGCCCATGCAAAAGGAAAAAAAATAGTTAACCCGATTGAAAAATTAAAAAAATGCTAAACGTGAAAAAATATTAAAACTTTCAATTTTAACATACAAATAGAATTATTCTACACAAATTTTCCTTAAACAAATACATAAAAACAAAAAAAAGAGAGCGAAAGTAAGCCTGTGGGTATGCAACGTGTATATCTTGGGCAGTTACATAAGTACATACTATCTTACATGGTGAACTACGAAGCCATTAGACAGTTATTAAATATATAAATAATTAACTTATGTATATAGTCATACAATACAATGAATGCCTCTGGTGGAATGAAGCCGATCAAGCGTGCACTTTCAAAATACTCGTCGTTCGGATAGAACGCCCCAAAAATTAAATTGTTGGTGGAAGACATAGCTCTTGCAAGCTGACCTCAAACGAGTTTTATCACGAAATTGTCAATTCTGTTGATTCGAGCCCCGTTGTTTAGGACCTCGTTTTAATAGTAATGCACATAAGAAGATTCGGCTGTTCGATATATACCGGTACAGCGTCGTAAACACTGCCTTTCGAACACCCGAAACTTCTCCATCTAGGAAGGGGCAACGTTCAACCACACAGGACAACCATAAACGATCATCGGCCGTATGAGGGCCATGTAGCAAATTGCCTTCACTCTGGGGTCAAGCCGACTGCTGTAAAACAGCCGTTTCGCCACAACAAAGGGTCCTCTGGCATTGGTCAGTGCAGCATTTATATGTGTTTTCCAATATTAATACTAATCTAACTAGATACCGAGGTACTTCACTACACTTTTGCTCGTTAATCGCTGCCCGTGAAGATGAACGATGACCTTCTTGCGCCAATTCTTGCACGTATCCCTTGTGGCCCTAGCCAACGGAGTCCGGAATAAAATTGTCTCCGACTTCTGGACATTTATTTTCAGTTTTCAGTCGACACAATATCGCTGAATCTTTTCGAAACTGGGCTGCAAGCGAATTCTAATAATCGCAACCTTTCGGGCCGTTCTGTACGCAATCAGATCGTCGGTGTACGCAATTGCCTTTGTAAGACTACCTATCAGATCGCTAGTGTAAATGCTGAAGAGAATCGGCGAATTCACCGCTCCCTGTTGAAGACCATTTTTAATATAGAATGTTGTCTTAGAAGTTACATTCCCACTTTTGACAAAAAACTTTCTACCGTTAAGGATATCATAAAGTGTATACAACAATGGCTTGCTTATGCAAGGCCTGCTCAGTTTTATGTAAAGACCCTCTAACTATACGGTGTCAAAACCCTTTTCCAAATCAACCAGAACAGTACCTGTGCATTGTTGTTTTGATTTTTTCCATTGGATAGCGAAAACGAGTTTAGACGCAGCATGAATTGTATCATGTCCCGCCTTGAACCCGAACTGTTAATCCAGAATTATTTTGTTGTCCGCAGCCCACTTGTCCAGAGCCCTATTGATGATCTTTTCGAAACCTTTGCTGATGGGTTGGAGTTGTCCTTTCCCTTTTTCGGAACAACAGCGGTATCCAATGCACTGGATAATATGCATTATTCAGTGCATTATGGAAGAGTGTTGCATAAATGTCAATTGCCTCCATCGGTAAATGTCTTAGTACATCGTTGGATATACCATTGACACCTGCTGACTTTTTATTTTTTATTGAATTGAAGATGACCTGAAGCTCAACCTTTGTCACTAACAATGGATTTGGTCACGTTTGCTCGGTAAGTATAGCATTTGCTAAGGAATCTGCATTGAATCGCATGAAACCGCGGTTCTCAGATCGCCATTATGTGAAATCATTTCGGAGGTAAAAGTGATTAAGTAGAGCTCTGTTTTCCAGGTCGTAGTTGGGGCGAATGCTAACATTCACCTTGTACACTTGGTGGAAGGCAGCTCCCACCGCGTAAACTTTTTCCTTCGAATCTTCAATTATATTAAAGTCATCGTCAAAGATGACTTTTTCTGGATGTATTTGCGCTGTCCTGAGTACTTCTCTGTTCTCTTCAGTTTTTTGGAGTTTTGGACACGGAAGGTCATTATCGTTTTTTTCCTGAATATCTTGTTGATTTTGGAGAACATACTAGGGTCACTGGAATTAACTGACCGGATCTTTCGGTCCCAGTATTTGCTAATTGATAACCAGTAGTTCTACTTAATCAACAGATTGACATTTTTTATTGACGACTTCAGTGTCCTAACCTCCAAGTCGTGTGGATCTGTAAGTCGTCTGAACAAGTTTTAGAGTCTTGCCAGCTAGCCACTCTTGTGCATCAATGGTCGCGTTTCTGTAAGCGTTCATTTTGTTCCGTTCTTTGCACTTTGGAATTGTCCGTTCAATCGTTTGTTTTATTGTTTCGTCCATCTGTAGTAAATGTCAAAATTGAATTTTTATTTTTAAGGTGAATGAGAAACCATGCCATAAATAATTAAATTTAGTGGCGAAACAGTCCGTTGGAGAACTAATGACTAACAACTCTCAACCATTCCTGTATGCGAGTACTATTGTCAGGGATGGAAAAAACCGTACTATGCAGGATGAAAACTCCACATATATTAATATTAAAAAAATGGTATAGAGAATTGGACTATTTACCGTATATTCCCACAGAGGAAATTGGAATTCTCAAAGAAAATACAATCGAACACAATTCCTTGCAAAAATTTTTGCGTATCTGTTTTTTTTAGCTACAAATCCCGAACTATTCCTTAGTTTTCCTTCCTTTATTAAGTTTGTTTTTCAATTTTTTTTTTCATAAAATATTTCCACCGTTTTCTTATCTTTTTCTCTTTTTATGTCTCTCAACTCCTGTTTACAATTATCCACTTGTCTCCTGTTCACTTCAACTATTCGAAAAGAATCATTTTCCAGATCCTTCGATCTGTCATTTCTCTTTCTTTTTAACTCCCGCCATTTTTATCTTTCAGCCAATCTGGAGTGGCGAATGAAGTGATTGACACTTCATCAACAGCCAATCGGAGATCGGCTTGTTGAACTCAACTTATGATGAGATTCTCGCGATCCCGCTTACTCACTCTTCTCTCCCATCTAATTGCAATTCATCCTGCATTCAGTCACCCCTATTTCCCACCTCGATAACGAACAAAAATCGAGAAACATAAAAATCGCGAAAAACAAACTTCTTTTCAAAACTTTACTATAAACTCTAAAAAAAAAAGAGGAAAAATGGTTACACGTTCATATCTCTAAATAAACTTGAAATAGAACTCGTCTTCAACTAAGTTGTTTGAAACTTAATAGTCCATACGTTCATGAACATAATTTGAGTTACCATTAATTTGAGTTACTATTTCATAATGTTAGCAAAACTTAACCAAAAATATAATCTAATACATATTATTAACTTTAATTTAACTAAAATTTTAGGTTGGACCTCATGCCATTCTCCATTCGGAGTTACTTCTCATGCGACTTTTCTGCACGCATTCGCCAGACTGTCCATCTGGTTTGTTTTCACTTCCATGGAAACCATCCCATCAACCAATGTAAGCTGTCAAAAAAAATAGTTTTCGCCACCATACTGAGTGAGATAACCGATAGTTGGTACACCACGGTCGTACCGCTTTCACTCCATAAAGTGACAGCTTCTTTTAAGTTCTTGAAAACTGTGTTTTTGTTTTGTAAATCAAATTTCCTCAACAATAGGTCCGTAACACAAAATCAGGGGGCCTACTCTGTATTTCGCTAGGAAAGTCAATCCTATTCGAAAGTGCTTTTCGTTCTGCTTTTGATTTTGTACTCTGTAAAACATTCGAAAAGGAAAAAATAGTACTTAATACTTTTCCATCTTACGGATTAGTTTTTTTTCGAGTCTCGAATTATTTTTCATGAGATCTGTCAAATCAAGAAATGAAAACAAATAAAAAACAAAGTGGATAAACAAATTATTTTTTTTTAAGAAAGAATTATTGCTATAATCAAAAAGAAATGGATTCAGTTGCTCTTTGGATGGACGCAGAAAACAACGCAGAACGGATTGAACGAAAAGTTATACGGGGCAAATCAAATATTATGGAAATGTGTGATAAAAGGTAAAGTTTTATTAGTGCCAAAGATTCATTTAACTTTTGTTTATTATTTTAGTTTTGTACAGAATTTTCGCTTTTCAAAAAGAAGCCTTTTTTTGTATGTTTTAAATGTCATACAAGATGAACTCTCTGCTCCTTTAGGATCAACTGCAGCTTCAGCCATTCAGAATTTAGCTGTAACTCTTAAGTTTTTAAGACAAGGAGGCTATCAACACCAAATATGACACGACTACTCCATTGGCATGGCACAGCAAACAACATCAAGTTCTATTGCAGAAGTCTGCAGTGCGATGGAAAAAATATTATTTCCAAAACACATCACTTTCAAAATGAATGAAATAAAACGATAAAGCTAAACAGGGAGTAATTGGTGTGGTAGACGGAACACACATTCAAATGATTAGGCCGAAAAGGAACGAGCACTTGTATTTCAACAGAAAATTAAAGCATAGTATTAATGCAATGGTCGTAAGTAAAAAATATAATATTTATATGCTTTCTTACATTTAAAGTGCTCTTTTAAATTAAAGATATGTGACCATGAAATGTTCATACGGGCAGTAAATGCAAGGTACGGTGGTAAAGCACACGATTCACATGTATGGATTTTCTCGTATGAACGTGAATATTTAATTCAAAAATAATTCGTTTTGGATTCTCTGTTAGTATTTAAAAAGAGCACTCGACTTCAACAAAACTCTTCACGCGACGCGGAAAAACATTATTTGTATGCTTATCGCACAAAGCGGTAACTGAAGTTCATACAATTTCATACGAACACCTTGTGAAGTGTTGTTCCGCTGAAGTGCAGTTCCTTCGAAGAGCTTCAGAAAATAGCGCCGAGTGTTACTTCAATGAAAAGTCCTCTAAAGCTAGATTGTTGGAAATCTGAAAACGAATTTAGCCCTCGCAAATAAAATGAGTTTTATTGACTTTGAGGCCTTACATTAATGGGAATTAAGTTTTTATTGTTAATTTAATTCATTTAGTTCTTACTTTAAGTTTTTTTTTTTTTTTAATTCACTTGTTTTCATACAATAATTGTTTCCTTTTTTTAAATATTATTTTCTCCCTTGTGTGTCTTCTGTGCTTGGGACTTCGCTTAAAAAAGGGAGATTCAAGTTAATTCTAGGATGGCTTCTTCTTTTCCGGTCTGTTTGTGTGTGCTGCCACCAATATGTGGATACCAAAAACTCATAGTACTGTCAGCTTGGCAACACTCCACCCTGGCAAGGCGTTTCCATGAGTCTGCTTGACATTTTCGCCAAGCTGGCTGACGTCTAGTACGGCGAGTTTTACAGTAGATCTCGTATAAGTTCCTGTTGCTGTTTTCACCGCTGCACTTTGAATATTACCGTCCTTGCCAGCGAAAGCTTGGATGACGATTCCTTTCGGCCAACAGTTTCGAGGATTTTCAGGGTCTACAATCACTACGACGTCTCCTTCTTGAATTTGTTTCATGGGTGAATACCATTTCGTTCATCCCGTCAAATCGGGAAGGTTCGCAAACTGTTCACGAATCAACCAATTTTTTGCAAAACTATGCCGTCATCACAAAGTTCTCCTGACATTTTGTTACCATAAGAAGATCCTAGTAGAAAATGGTTAGGCGTTAATGCCTCTTCATTTTCATTTCCTAAAGGAACGTATGTAAGAGGCCTAGCATTCACAACTCTCTCTACCTCAGCTAACATAGTCGAAAGAAATTCATCAGTAGATTTTCTCGTCGGTATAATGCAATTCAATGTTTTCTTTACTGACCTAACCAGCCTCTCCCAACTTCCCCCCAAGTGAGGTGATGCAGGTGGGATGAAGTTTCATTTCAGATTTGAGCTAGTAAAGTTGTCCGCCACATACTCAACGTTAATCTGCTTTATAGAATATCTGAGCTCATTACTCGCTCCACGAAAATTCGTAGCGTTATCACTAAAGATGTCCAAATGACACCCTCTACGTTCTATAAATCGGTTAAGGGCTATTAAGTAATAGTCGGTAGACAGCGACCATGTGATATCGACATGTACCGCTCGTACGGTCATGCATGTCATAAGGACACCCCATCTCTTCTCGGAATATCTTCCTACTTTAACGTACAGCGGTCCAAAATAATCGATGCCTATGTAGAAGAACGGCCTCGTAAACGCTTGTAATCTTGCTTGAGGAAGGTCTCCCATAACCGGTGGCTTAGAAACACACTTATTATTTTTGCAGATTTGGCATTTTCTTTTCATTTTTGTAAATATAAGCTCTCAGTCTGGGAAAAAAAATCGCTATCGTAGCTCGTTAATAACAGTTTCGTCATTCCCGTGACAGAATCTCTCATGATATGCACTTATAATCAGATCAGTGATGTAGTGCCCATTTGAAGAATGATTGGTCGTTTTGTGTCAAGCGAGACGCCATAAGCCACGTCAATTCGACCCTTAACTCTTAACATCGAGTTTTCATTCATGTACGGTGAAAGCTTGTACAGCTCACATGATCTATCCACTTGCGGCATTCCTGTACCTCCCTCCTTGCTTCTAGTCAAAGCCTCAATTTCTTGCGGAAAAGCCTCATTCTGACACATCCTGAAGCAATAGTTTTCGGCTTTGGCAAAGTCCATGCTAAGAAGATGTCTTTCTGGGGAACTGTTCGTTCTTTTGTGTGAGGATCTACGAATGTAGCGAAAAACTTGTGCCAGTGTTCGTAGAAATGCTAAACCGCGAAACATCGATTATGTTTTCGAATTTTGTAACATCGTGCACGTAAATATGTCTGATTTCTTCCAATGAAGCATCAGTTTGTTTGAACTCTTTGGGCCATTGTTCGATAGGTTCATATAAGAAACTTGGACCTTGGTACTATCGGCTACCGGATTGAAATTTAGTATGGCTTTCGCATTTTGCACCTTCATCGGCGACGTTGATTTTGCTGCTGATCCATCTCCAGTTTTTAGCCTCGGTTTCTTCAAGAATTTCTCCTACCCGAAATGCGACAAATTGTTTGAACTTCCTGTGGTCTGAGTTAATCCAGCTTAAAATTGTCCTCGAATCTGACCAGAAGTATCTTTCCGATATTTTAATTGAGTGCCCGGCTGTTATAATCTTCGCCAATCTCACACCTAATAGCACTGCCTCTAGTTCAAATCTGGGAACAGATATTACTTTAAGTGGAGCTACTTTTGTCTTAGCAGCTACTAAAACGATTTTTACCAAATCTCCATCAACAAATCGAAAGTAGTCAACAAAAATGTGCATTTGCACGGTTTTGTAACTGTTGATTGATAATTGTTTCGCATATGGTTCAATCATAATTTGTTTAATTTCTGGCATGAGGCTTATCCATCTACGCCATTTTTCGAAATGCATTGGAAATATTTTCTCATCCCATCCCATCGCTGAACTCTATATTTCTTGCAAAAGTATTTTGAGTAATACTAAAAAGTTTGCAATTAAACCTAGTGGGTCGAAAACAGTCTTTAGGGTTTTTGAAAGTTCCCTCTTAGTCGGCCACGCTTCTTTGGCGAAGGGTTTGGACGAGGTTTGCTTTAACGTCAAACGAAAACGAATCGGATAGTGGTGACCACCACATACCGAGGATCTTTTCTGGGCCCGATAAGTTACTACAGTTACCATAGCTTTCTCATAACTGGCAGACTTTTCTATCAAACTGTTGAGTATTACTTGGGAATTTGATAAGAAATTTTGAATGACAAATCCACCTTCTTCGTGGATATATATAACTTCACTTGCCACTTGCAATGCCGCCCGAGGAAATTGGTTTTCATACCATCTCTCATTCTCGTTTTGTGCATACTGTGCGCAAAACGGAGAACACGTAGAGCCAAACGTCATTACTTTCAGTATATTCTTTAATTTCTTTACTTTGTTTATTTCGCCAAAGAAAATGTTGAGCGTGTTGGTCAGAATTTTTTATTTTTACCTGGTGAAACATTTCCTTAATGTCGGCAATATTACGCTCCCTAAAGCGGAACAAGATGGAAACAAGAGCCGGAACTATGTCAGGACCTGAAAGCAACAAGGAATTGAGTGAAGCGTCATTTACCGCCGCAGCTGCATCCCACACGATTCGTGTTTTATCTGGTTTGTTCTTGTTGACGACTGGAAAATGGGAAGATACCATGTACGAGGAAAATGTTGATTCAATTCAGTCTGCGTTAGTTTCCTTGCATAATCCTTTTGTATGTATTCTTGTATTTGTGTATTTAATCTCTTGTGCAGTTGCTTGTCATTTTAAATTCTTTTTTCCAGGTATATAAGACGTCGAACAGCCATCGGCCGACTATCGGGCATTATATTCTTTTCGTCTTTTCATAATAGCGGTACTACGAAGTGTTTTCCTTATTTCGTAATTATGTTCTTTATTTTTGCGATCGCTTTCTCGTCGTCCGATGAATGAAGGACAGTTTTGCTACGGGGACCGGTTGTGTCAATTGAAATGAACTCCTTAAATATGAACTCAAATTTTCGTTTCCCCTTTGCTGGCAGTCGCAGATGTGAAAATTAAATTTTGGTTTTTTTCTGTCGTTTGAATTTAATAGAAGCTTGTACGGGCCATACACAGTTCAGCCAAGAAGTGATTTTAAAGCAGCTGGCTGATCATTTAAGACTTTTCTCGAGCGCAGTGGAATTGTGAGCTTCCATTGGTCTAAAACCAGCAATATTTGCGGTTTCGCATCAGAGTAGGATGTTAAGGGTATTCTTTTCAAATGAAGATATGTGTTTGATAATGTATCAATATTAATATCTTGAGTTAGGAGATCAAGTCATTTCACGGTGCGTATGTTTGTAATGTTGTATGTTTTTTTCGAGTGAATTGGTGAAATTTTCATGTATATGATTTTTGGTTGTGTTCTTTATTCGATGGGTGTTGGCTGTCCATTTAAGACATAACGATTTTGCTTCACCTGAAATTCCTAATTTAGTAGCCAGAGCTTCATTTAGTAGTGAAATTGAGGAGCCGTCATCAAGAAAGGCGAAAGTATTAATTTTCAGCGCTCCGTTGTACAGAGTCACCGGGACTATTCTGAACAGAACACATTTTATCATTTCTAGTTGGTGAAAGTTCAATACCTCATTTTAGACAGGGCTAGGCACAGACGGCATATCGCTTAGTTAATGGAGAAGTTTATTGTGTTTGTAATGCATCCATCCACGCAGCAGTTTTGTTCTAATTTACATCGAGTTCGTCCGTGTTGTCGGAGGCAAGTTCGGCACATGTTGTGTAGCCTTATGGCGTTCCATTTTTCATTAAGGTTTAAACTCAAGAACTTTTGACAATTTTGGCACGAGTTGCAATTGGAGTTACAAACCGAACATTTGTTCGTATCAGAAGAGCGAGGGTCTGAATCGGAATGAAAGGTTATCGCCGGCCTGGTGGGATGTCTATCAGTTCTTGATATTGAAGTACTTGGCGAATTAATGCGCGTTACTTGAGAAGCAAAGCTGGCAATTTTTGCCAACCAATCGATAAAAGTTATAAGATTTGCCGAGCTTATACTTTTACGAAAACCTCCCCACTCAAGGCGGATTTGTGGAGGTAACTTCTCCACAAACTCACGAACTAGGGAAGGATTTGTTAAGTGATCATGCATTCCAGTCGCGGCCATAATGGCACACGCGAGTTAATACCACATTACGTTCAACGTATGAAAATAGAATCCAGAATTGTTAAGATCATCAAAATGAACCAAAGTATTAATACACAAAATCATCAATGGAAAAATACCAGAGACCAGACAAGGCAAATTATTAAATATCAATGAGTAAGAACAAATCCTTGTATAACAGATGTTTTTATTTGTCAAATAGTATAAATAGGAATATCATAGCAAACCAAAGGACACTTCTTTTAAGTCAGTGAATAAGTTCAAAACACATATTTTTTAAGTCAATTTAGAACCTTAAGACGTTGTGACCATTTATATAACTAGATTAAGTTTGAATAAATTAAATAAAGTTTTTTTTATCAAAATAAAGTGTTACATAAATTAATTGGGGGCTCAACCGGGAAAGTCTTACAAAGCTATTTAAAGTAAATATAAATTGAACAATCATAATGTAAATTTAACGTAAAATCAGTGAGTGCTATCAAGTGGCAGAAATATGTTCTTCAAGTAATACAAATGAACAATTGTATGAAGACGTATTTAGTGATCAGTGAACATCAAGAAATCTGAAGATAAAAGTAAGATAGTGTTAACAATACATCACAGACTATAAAGTATCGAACATTGTATCGACAAAAATTGAAGAAACATGATAGTGTGTCATCACGAAAATATTTCATTTCAACCAACCCCAAAAAAAGATAGAGAAAGATAATTCTACACCAAAGACAAAGAATCCCAGAGCGGTATTGCAGTTTGAAGTAAGAATTATATTATATATATTAAGTATGATAGATTATATAAAAAGGTGTTATGAATAGATTAACCAAATATAAAGAATCATTTAAAAGTAAGCTTAAGTTATAAAGTGTTAAAGAAGATCAAGATAACTATGAATTGCAAGAGTTAGTAAAATAAAATTAAATTTTGAGAAATCGGAAATAAGTGAATAAGTAATCATGGAAGTTGTACAATCACAAATAGCTGATTTAACAGATAGTCTCAAAACTAAAAAACCTGCAATCAAAGAATTCCAAACAGAAGAAACTAGACCCGAAATTATAGATACAATGAGTTTAGATGTAATAAAATCGGTGCTGACTTTTACAAGTGACGCCTAAAAATGTGTTTCATAGAGACAAGCTATTGGTCATGCTATGTACAGTACTTTTCAGCACTAGTAATACTTCGAAATAAGTGTTTAGAACAAGCAAATTACATTCTAACTAATCACGGTACGTTATTAAATTACGAAGCAATTTTATCAAGGTTAGACTTTGCATACTCGGACCAACGTCCAATACATGTTTTAGAACAGGATATGAGTATTTTAATACAAGGTAAAAATTCCTTAATGGAATATTATAATATAATAAATGAAAAACTCACAGCGTTAATTAACAAAACTATCATGACGCACGAATTATGTGGAAAATATAGAAGAAATTAACTTAGAGTTTTTATTTCGGGACTGAACGGTCAGCTCTCAAACGTACTCTTTAGTATATGTCCGAATAATCTTCCAAGTGCACTAGCAAAAGCACAGGAATTAGAAAGCAATAATAATAGAGCATTATTTGCTTACAGATATAAATGTCCAACTACTGGGAATAAAAATGAAACATTGAGGTTTTCACATAAAGATAAACCTATTCATAAAGATAATAATGTCTTCAGGAGAGATAATTTAGCTCCTCAATACTAACAAAACTCAAATCAGCTTTTGAACGAATGCAATGAGTACGATCAATCAGCAAATCCCAAATACAAACGAACAAAGAAATACATAACAAAATGCTAATAATAGGAATTAATTATCCTATAATAACCAAAACAGGTACAGTAACCCATTCAAACAAAACAGACCAGTTTTTAAGAGAGAGAGGGAACAATGTGTTCAAGTATGAGGACAAGCCTCACCCAATAAAGTTGAAAGAATCAATAATTTGAACGAGAAGAATGAGATAGGTCAGACCGGTTTACCATACTTATACTGTCTTTAATTGAATTTTACTAGATACAAGCGCAACAATCAATTATTGTCGACCAGGGCTACTCAGTGAAAGAAAAGAATTAGTCGCAAAGCAACAGGCAACGACAGTGAACGGAGCAGTAATAATTGAATTTTATTACAAAGTTGAAATATGTATTTAATAAAACAGTGATAGTGTATGAATTAAATAATTTCGGTTACGATATATTAATCGGTAGCAAATTCTTAAGAGATAACAAAGCAGTTATTGATCTTCAGCATAATAATCAAATCAAATCAAATGGGGTGGCGCAACAGTCCGTTGTGAACCAGGGCCTAGTGACTTACAACTCTCAACCATTCCTGTGTGCGAGTACTGTTGTCAGGAATGGAAGGGACCTACAATTTAAGGCCGAATCCGAACGGCTAGTTTTGAGAAAGCACTTTTTCATGACAAGAATTACTCTTGAAGGAATTGTCAATTCCTCGCAAGAGGCAGTACCCGCGAAAATTATTTTTTTTTTTTAAATTATGGTGGCACAGGCAGGGATTGAACCCAAGACCCCGTGCATGACAGTCCAACGCACTAACCATCATGCTACGGGTACTACTAGCATAATAATATAAAGGTAAATAATGAAGAAGAAAGAATTTATTTTGACGAAGAAGCCATAAATAATATAATTATGAACAAAAGTGAAAATTTAGAAGATTTGAGAAAATGTGTCAGTGCAAATGAATTCATAAATAAAGAAGTAAAACAAATAATAGAATCAGGAATAATTAGAGAAAGCAAAAGTGCTTATAATAGTCCAGTATGGGTAGTGCCCAAAAAAGGCTTTAACGAAGACAATACACCAAAAATGAGAATGGTGATCGATTTCAAAAAATTAAACGAAAATACAATTGTGGATAAATATCCAATACCAGACACAAATGTAATATTAAGCAATTTAGGGAAATCAAAAATATTTTCTAGTATAAAAATGAAAGATTCAGAAATTAAAAAAAAAACAAGTTACAGTGTCAATAATGGCAAATATGAATATTTGCGAATGCCATTCGGGCTACCTAATGCTCCGAGTATATTTTAGAGAGCAATGGACAACATATTACGTCCATTTATAGGAAAGTTTTGCCACATTTACATTGATGACATTATAATCTATTCAGAATCAATAGAAAGTCATAAAAAACATTAAGCTACAGGTATACAAGTTTTAAAAGAAGCTAATATGAAAATCAATTTAGAAAAATCAGAATTTTTTAAAGATTCAAATAAGTTTTTAGTATATGTAGTTGCACAAAACATAATAAAAACAGATGATGAAAAGTAAAAACAATTAAACAATACCCTTTACCAGAAACTCCTAGACAACTTAGATCATTCCTAGGTATGATAGGATATTATCGTAAATTTATTAAGAATTATGCACAAATAGCAAAACCATTAACAAAGCATTTACAGAATGAAAATGGTCAAGTATCAACATACTAAGCAAAGAAAACTAAAATAAATTTAGATAAAGAAGCAATTGAAGCTTTTGAAATATTAAAAAATAATCTAATAAAAGAAGTTGAATTAAATCATCCAGATTTCAATAAGAAATTAAATTTAACCACAGTCGCATCAGACGACGATGTAGGAGCAGTTCTTTCACAGAACGAAAAACCAATAACCAATAAGATATAAATTGGAGGAATTAAATAATAAATTCATAGAATGCGAATTTGTACAACAAACACACATAAGAGCACATAGAAATGCTAAAGAAAATACTTAACAAATAGAGAAAAATTACTATTGGCCGACAATTAGGCAAAATTTTGAAGAATATGTTAGATTTTACGACATTTGCAATATAAATAAATACGATCGCAAACAACATAAGGAAAAGATTAGTGAGGTACCAATTAACGTGCATCGATAAATTTAGTAAGTATGCAAGGATCCTGAAATTGAAAGACAGAACTAATTTGAAGGAAAAAGTATTAGAGATACTACAGATATATCCAAAGTGTACAAAAATAGTTATGGATAATGAAACAAGTTTTAAATCACCAATATTCCAGTCTTTACTGAAAAGAAATAATATAGAAATATTGTATACAGACCCTTGTCACAGTAAGACAAACGGCCAGATAGAAAGATTCCATTCCACTTTACAGGAAATAATAAAATGCATTAAAGATGAATTTAAATAATTAGACTTCACAGGAATAATTTTTAGAGCTATAAAAGAATAAAATAAGTCTATACACAGTATACTACTAATAAGAAACCAACAGAAGTTTACTTCGATAAAATAGGGAAAGAAGTAATTAGTAAAGAACTAAAAAATAAACAAGAACAAATGTTGGAAGTTCATAATAAAGGAAGGAGAGAAATTCAAGTTAAAGAAAACCAAATAGGTTATAAAAAGGTAGATAAAAGAAATAAAATGGAACCTAAATTTCAAAAGGTTATTATAAAAGAAGACTTAGGTCATGCAGTTAAAACTCACACAGGCAGAATTGTTCATAAAGATAATTTAAAAATAAAACCTAACGTAAAACTAATCAATCTCCTTATTACAGGAATTCAAAAAGAATACAAGCGTAATAATAATGATTATCACTGCAACACTAAGTAAAGCAACCAATAATAACTCAAGGAACAAATAATATATTCCATATAACTAACCTAACAATAATAAAAAGTGTACTTAAGCAAAGCGATGAGGCGGTACAAAATGATATAAATTATACACAAGAAACGAATAAGCATTATGTAGAAATTGAGATAGTTAATAACTTACTTGAACAGCTCAAAGAGCATTATCTAGAACTAAACGTTCATTAAATTTTATAGGTACAGTTTGGAAATTCATTGACGGAACTCCATATCATTATGATGAAGAAATTTTAGAAGAGAAACTAAATGATTTGGTTAAAAATAATAATCAACAAATGATTACTAATTCAAAAATGTTTGCAGTAATAAAAGATTTAGTCTATACTGAAATAGATGAAATAATTTCAAGACAATTAAAAGTAATAATTTATGAACTACAAAATATAATATATGCATTAACTTTTGCAAAGCTAGGAAAATTCAATCCAGCAATTTTAAGTAACAAAGATATTAAAGAAACACTAACACATGAGAATAGTACTTATTCAGTTACAGATCTAATTGATGTAAGTAAATTTAAAATATATCAGAAACATAATATTATTGTAATAATGATTAAATATCCGATTATTAAAGAAACATGTAAAACATATATTACTAAAAGTATTCCACAAAAGGATGGAAAATTATTAGTTGAAAATAAGATTGCTAAATGCAATAAATTTATTAATTTACAAAATTGTAAAACTGAAACACAAAATAGATATTGTGAATATAACACAACAGAATCATGTTTTACTAAACTATTGAATAAGAACTATACTAAGTGTAATAAGATAAAAGAAACTAATTATCCACTAGAAATATTAAAAGAAGGAGCAATATTAACTACCATAAATCATGTTATAAACAACATTTGACTTGGAATGCTTTAAGGCAAGAAAAAAATCATTTACTTTACTAAAGCTTCTGAGAAAATATAACTTGCATGTCTTTAAGACTATGTATGCGTCTGCGAACAAAGAGTACAAACACATCTGCCTTGCCAAGCGTAAGCAAAACGATGAACAATCCATACAACGCTTAAACTCAGCGATGTCTTCGGCAGAATTCTGGAAAGCGGCTAAAGCAATTAACGGACGGCCTAGTAGAATAGGATGTTCACTGCACGCAACCGAGCTTCAGGATTACTATAAAAGTTTACTCAACACTGAGCAGTTTTCACCCCTGCCTCAATATGCTGCTCCGGTTTTCTTAGACGATATCCTTGATTTACCGTTTACAGTGCTGGAACTTCGGACTGCTTTAGAAAAAACCAGACCTGGTAAAGCCCCAGGAGATGACAGGATTCCTTCAGAATTCTATATAAACTGTACGTCCGAGTACCTGTTTTCACTCACCAAAGAATTCAATAGAATTTTCGAAACCGCAGAGGTGCCAGCCTGATTTAAAAAAGCAATTATCTATCCGCTGCATAAGAAAGGTGCGTACGATAATCCCGAGAATTACAGGGGCATTTCTTTTTTGAATTCTTCAGTGAAGTTATTCAGTGCACTTATTTTCAAAAGGCTAACAGAGTGGGCTAACGACAGAAACATACTCAACATGTTCCAAGCTGGTTTTAGGAAAAACCACTCGACTGTAGATCAGATTTTCACCTTATTTCACATTGCCGATTACTTTAAAAGCAAAAAGAAGAAGCTATATGCTTTCTTCGTAGATTTCAGAGCTGCTTTTGACTCCATTGCCCGTGCAGCGTTATTCTTCATGATCCATCCCGATGATCTTCAGGGATGGAGGTGGAAGATACTCGAGAAACGAAAGGTGGACCTACAAGGGTCAGTATTTGGAAATTGTTCGAGAGTATAAGTATCTCGGTGTATTGATCTGTGCTAACCTTAACTTTAAAAAACATTTCGAAACTAAATTAGCTGAGGCAAAGAGAGCTATTTCTTCAATCTGGGGACGTTGTATAGAGAGTAGCGCAAATATCCAGATATTTCGTGCCACTGCTTCTTCCATCATGTTGTATGGTGCTCAAGTGTGGAGTTGCTGGCAGTTTGAGGTTGTTGAAAAGTTTCAAAGATATTTTCTTAAACGCATTTTTCGGTTGCCGGCCTGTACTCCAAATTACATTGTGCACCTTGAAACTACAATTCCACCGTTATTCTTAAATACGCTAAAAATACACTTCGATTATACATTGAAGCTGCTGGAGATGGATGAAACAAGACTACCCAAATTGATCCTCAAGTCATTACTTTAAGAGGCAACCTCGTCAAAAAATTGGAAGAAATAGGCGTTGAGTGTGGAGAAAGGTTACAGATCCAACCAGGTATCGGACTCACTATTCTGAGAAACATGTTTCAAAATTTACTGGGTGGTGTAGCGCGCTCAGCTTACAGTGGTTATACCTTGGAAGCTCAATCTTCTCAGTATAGGACGATATATAGCCAGCTCGACTACATCTTACAAGGAAGCTCCTACTTCTTAAACAGATTACCGCTTTCAATGATAAGTACGATATTTAAAGTAAGAGGGGAAATGATCAACCTTAACTACATTCTACATCGTCCGGACCAACCTATTTTGTGCGATATTTGCAACCTCAAGGAAAGTGAAGATATTTATCATTTGATTGCCAGATGCCCGATTCTAAGTGAATTTCGAGTCAGATTCGAATAGTCGAAGGCGACTTTTAAATTTTATTTTATTTTTCTATTTTAGTAAGAAATGTATAATATTGTTATAATGTCATTCTGGTAGACGGCCTTAAGCCAAACCATATTAAACTATGTAATTTATTGTAGATATAATTGAAATATTATAAATAAAGTTTCTTTAACTAACTAACTAAACAACATTACTTATAAAGGTACATATTAAGTAACCTATAATCAAAATGTAACTATTGATAATCAATTATTTTCAAATGATAAAAATATTATACAAGCATACCTTAAGGGTTATTCAAATACTTTATATAAAGTAGATACATATACAGATTCTTTGAATGAAGACCTAAAATTTAAAAATATTAATTTAATAGAAAATATCAAGACCAATGCAAAAGAAAATATTGGCATATCAATTTTATTTACTATTATATTAACAATTGTAATACTGTGTATCATTAAATTAGTCATATCATTGAGACGACAAAATCATCAAAAGATTCAAGTCGACATTGAACTGGAAAGAAAACAAGCAGAAGAGTAGTTGAAAAAGCAAAAGAAAAATATGCAGCAGAAATAAGATCGGGCGACCTTTTTAGAAGTACGGGGGAAGTTAATACCACATCACGTTCAACGTATAAAAATAGAATCCAGAATCGTTAAGATCATCAAAATGAACCAACGCCATAGAAAGTGACTCATATTCCAGAATAAAATATACAACAATGGAAAAATAACAGACAAGCCAAACGATCAAATATCAATTAGTACAATACAATATACTTTACTTAAGGTGGCGCTACAGTCCGGGGCGGACCTGGGCCTCAACCAACAAGCGTCTCCAGCCAGCTCGGTTCCTAGCTAGCTGTATCCAGTTTCGCACGCCAAGTTGGTTGAGGTCCTCTCCCACCTGGGTGCGCCACCAGAGTCGCGGTCTTCCTCTACTGCGCCGTCCCTCGGGATTGGATTCGAAGACCTTCCGGGCTGGAGCGTTGATGTCCATCCGCTCTACATGACCTAGCCATCTAAGCCGTTGGACTTTAATTCTGCTAACTAGGTCAGTGTCGCTGTACAGCCCGTACAGTTCGTCGTTATATCTTCTCCTCCATTCTCCATCTATGCGTACGGGACCAAAAATCACCCGAAGAATTTTTCTCTTGAAGCATCCTAAGACGCTCTCATCTTTCTTGGACAGGGATGATGAGTTTCTGATAGATGGTGATTTTACAAGCTCGAGAGAGGACTTTACTTCTCAATTGCCTTCTAAGTCCAAAGAAGCAGCGATTTGATTTCAGCGCTGGTGTCGTTGTCTTCATTAATAGCGGTGCCTAGGTAGACAAAGTCCTAACTACCTCAATGTTATAGCATTCCATGGTGACGTTTTGTCCAAGACGTCGTCGTTCAGTGTCTATGAATCGGTAAGATCTTTTCCGACCTTGATAGAGCAGCGTGCATTCTCCATCGTCATTCTGCACAAACGGATAAGTTTGACAGGGATGCCAAAACTAGACATTGCTCGGTACAGCTCTTCCCTATAGATGCTGTCATACGCGGCTTTAAAATTGATAAAGAGATGGTGGGTATCGATTTGAAGCTCCTGGGTTTTTTCCAAGATCTGCCGTAGTGTGAATATTTGGTCGATAGTGGACTTTCCTGGTCTGAAGCCACACTGATAAGGACCAATCAGGTTGTTGACAAATGGCTTCAGACGTTCACATAATACGGCAGAGAGGATCTTATACGCAATGTTAAGGAGACTGATGCCTCTGTAGTTGGCGCAGTTTAGAGGGTCTCCTTTCTTATGTATCGGGCAAACTATGCTGAGATTCCACTCATCGGGCATGCTTTCTTCCGACCATATTTTGCAGATGAGTTGGTGCATGCTTCGTACCAAGTCATCGCCTGCTGCTTTGAATAGTTTGGCAGCGATGCCGTCAGCTCTAGCAGCTTTGTTTGACTTAAGTTTGGATATAGCTGTCTTCACTTTGTCAAGGTCGGGTAGGCGGAATTGTTGATCTGCGTCGTCGAGGTTGAGTGGTTCCATCTCCCTCACAGCGGAATTCGGTTCGTCATCGTTGTTATATAATTTGGAGAAGTGATCTTTCCATATTCTCAGCATCGACTGCGGTTCTACTATGATGTTCCCCTGATCGTCTTTACAGGCTTCGGTTCGTGGCTGGTATCCTTTGTAGGTTTTTATACCTTTTGGTAAAATTTACGAACCTCATTCCTGTTGTGGCATCCCACTATCTCCTCGATCGCGCGCTTCTCATGCTCTCTTTTTTTCCATCTAAAAAACCGGTGTTCCTATCTCCTCTTCTGTGCGTAGAGCTCGCGAGCTGCTCTAGTCCTTTTGTGCAGCGCCGTTTTGTATGCCTCTTGTTTCGCTGCGTGCGCTTACCGGCATTCGTCGTCAAACCAGGGGTTTCGCTGTGGTGGCCGTGTGAAACCTAGCACTGCAGAGGCGGCATCTCTGATGGCTGCAAGGCAATGTTGCCACTGGTTTTCAATGCTTAATGCAGGAAGCATAGGACTCCTTAAGAGGTTATTAGAGACTCGATCGGAAAAGGACATGGCAGTCTCTTGTGATTCCAGCCGTCTAACTTCGAATCTTCTCACAGTACTTCCTTGTTTTGGCTTGGATCGCGATATCCGTAGCCGTACCTTGGCTACAAAGAGGTAGTGGTCCGAGTCAATGTTGTCCTTCTCGCAATGTTCGGATATCCTGGATACTGGAGAAGTGTCGTGCGTCGATCGCAATGTGGTCAATCTGGTTGACGGTTGATTGATTAGGAGATTTCCATGTCCCCTCGTTGATATTGAGATGCGTGAACTGCGTACTAGCTACCAGAGCGAAATCGACCAGCCTGAATCCGTTGTCGGAGGTAGTGTCGTGCAGGCTGTATCTCCCGATTATGCCACCAAAGATGTCGTCTCTTCCTAGCTTGGCATTAAAATCGCCTAAGACAATTTTAATGTCATAGCCAGGGCACTGCTCATATGTCTTGTCCAAGAGCTCGAAGAATACGTCTTTGGTGTCTTCATCTTTCTCCTCTGTTGAGGCAGGCGCATATTAGGCTTATGTTGGTGAATCTAGCCTTGATGCGGATTGTCTTGATGCGATCGCTCACACTGTTGAAACTCAAGACTTTTTGCCTGAGCCTAGTTCCAACAACAAATCCACACCCAAATAGACGCTGTCTTTGTTCTCGGTAGCAGTCGCCGTAGTAGATATCGCAGTCTTTTAGTTTGCTGTTTCCCGGTCCATCCCATCGCACTTCTTGGATGGCTGTAATATCTGCCTTGCAGCAGTTTAGGGCTTCCGCTAATTGTTCGGCTGCACGTGGTCTGTTAAGGCACCTAACATTCCACGTACATATCCGAAGTTCGTTGTCCTTATTTCGTTTGCGTTGGTTGTCAACAGTGAATCCGTCCGTATCCGAGGCTTGTTGGTGCTTCGAAACTATGATATTTTTACGTGGCCTGGAAGTCACCTCGACGGCACAACCCCCAACCTGGAGGGCCAGATCCTTAGTATAACTTCAAGGAAGAAGAGCCGATAAACCGCTCCTTACAGGTCTGGGCTCCGAATATGTCGAAGACATCCGCCTGGATAAGGAGAGGCGCCTTAGTGGAAACACCTCTATCCCCCTCTCTCGCTTGCTGCCCCCAACAACTTTCCACTGGGGTTGGAACCCAATCTCCAGTTGAGGTACTAGGCACCCAATGTTCACCGCGAGGAGGTGAGAATAGGAGTTGATAGACAGAGGTGGGTTTTGAGAAAAACCTGTGGACGCTTGTGTCCTCTTGAATGCACATGTCTACCATTTGAACATCAATACAATATACAAGGACAATAAAGTATTTATACACAAAATCATCAATGGAAAATACCAGAGTCCAGACAAGCCAAACTATTAAATATCAATTAGTAAGAACACATCCTTGGAAATAAATAAATAGGAATATCATAGCAAACCAAAGGACACTTCTTTTAAGTCAGTGAATAAGTTCACAACACATATTTTTTAAGTCAATTAAGAACCTTAATACGTTGTGACCATTTATATAACTAAATTAAGTTTGAATAAATTAAATAAAGTTTTTTTTTGTCAAGGAAAATTATATAATGGTTTGCAGCTTATCAATTTTCGGGGATGGTTCCTTTCGTATCAGGATGACCATAAAGTTGATTTAGGCTCTTCAAAACTCCTGGAACTTGCTAGGGAAAGAACTGCCGTGTACCCAATGTCTTAAATGCGTCACCTTTAAGGGAATTCTGTAGACGACGCAAGTTATCGCAGTTCGTAGAACCGCATGAAATCGTGATACTGTTAAACCAACTGATGAAGCGTGGCCAATCTTCAATTCGCCCACTGAACGGCAAATTTTCTCTCGACATGATCTGCGTGGCTGCCATCTGCTGCTTTGTCGGAAGAGGACCTTCCGTTATTATGCTCGTGTTAAAAAGATTGTCTTCGCCTTTGCTCTCGGAGCTCGATAAGATATCGTCAAGAATTGCATATTTCTTTCTTAAGAATTTATTGTCACGTTTTTCTTGCAGTGCCCTTTCCTCGTCTAGCCGTTGAAGCAATAACGAACGCTTTTTGGAAGACGATATTTGCTTATCGACCTTTGTTATACGTTCCGGGGTTATTTATCGATTCGGAGAGGTTGGAGCAAGTAGGTTTGGTTCACCCGAAGGATTTTTTCCCATAGCGCTACCACTAGGGTTTGAAAATTTTCTGTTGGGAGTCTACATTTCTCGCAACTCCATTCCCGATCTTGGACACAGTTGCCTACGCCGACGCATGTATAACGCTCTAGGCAATGGCCCATAAATTGTTGTGTAGAAAGTGCTGCGGATGATCCTTGGAAGTGATGGTGGTTGGATTGATTGCGAAAGTGTATTCCTGATGTATCCTTGTGTGTGCTACGGTGAATAGTTCTTTGTAACACGTGTGTTGACGACTTCAGAGCTGTGCCTACGACACACAGAGTATTCTTTTTAAAGGTATCCAAAGCTTTGGTAGATTCCACCTTTTTGCTGCGATGAGTTGCTCCTTACAGCAAGTGGTATCAATGTGAAGTTAAGCGGATTAACGTAGTTTTATTTAATGAATTAAAGATAGTTGGAAATCTGAAAACGAATTTCGCCCTCGCAAATAAAATAAGTTTTATTGACTTTGAGGCCTTTAATTTATGGGATTTAAGTTTTTATTATTAATTCAGTTTTTTTTTCTTTTTTTTTTTAATTCACTTATTTTCAAACAATAATTGTTTCCTTTTTTTTAAATATAATTTTCTCTCTTGTGTGTCTTCTGTGGTTTGGATTTCGCTTAAAAAAGGGAGATTCAAGATAATTCTAAGATGGTTTCCTCTTTTCCGGTATGTTTGTGTATGCTGCCACCAATGTGTAGATACCGAAAACTCAAGTGCTGCCAGCTTTGGCAACACTAGATGTTTGATTGAAAGAGTATTTGGCGTACTAAAACGAAGATTTTGATGTCTTTTAGGAGCAAGAGAGCTCCACTATACTCCAGAAAAAGAAGTGCAAATATTGAATGTTTGTTGTGCACTGCATAATATAGTTTGGAACACAATGTTGCCTTACCTTCAGATGAATTATCTTCGGATCAATATCACGCAGCATCAGACAGAAAGTAATAAAAATATTACTTTCTTTTATTTAAACCTATTCAGTAAAAAAAAAACTTAAAAGCAAACAAATTTAGTCAACTCAACAAATCTTAGATCTTAGTAATTGAAGCATCTCTTTTTTTAACTCGAGCTTGGAAAGATTTATCTTGTTTTTTTCGTAATTTGTACTTTTTTTTTAAATCATAGTTCCTTTTTTGATATTTTGCAATTATTGGCAAATTTTCGTTCACGTCTTTAAACATGCGACATGATTTTTTTTGATATTCCATTTGGTTGTCTACTTGTTCTTTTAAAAGGTTTTCCTTGTCCCGGGGAGTAGACCGAGTTGGTGCTCTGCGTCCTTCAGGTGCTGGAACTAGAAATCCAACTCGTGCTCCTCTATGTCCACTGGCTCGTTTGATTCAGTTACTACTTGTTCACGGTCAGTATTGTCCGTGTGGACCCCGAACACACGAGCTGTCGATATTTCGCTAATGGACTCGTCAATTTTTAATAATATTATTATCAGCTCCTCTCAAGGGGTGAACGATCAGTGCTTCGAAGGTCCACCACCTGTCCCTGAAATGCTAATTTTATTTTTCCTTAGCTTCGCCTTTATATTAGCTTTATGATCTGCCCATGGGAGGTAGGTAGAAATGGTGATCTCAAGGCAACCTAGCCTGAGATCCAATCAGCGCTGTAGTGCGTCGTTTTGATACCAAAAACTCGTTTCACCTGTGATAGTAAGGGAAAGATTGGATATGTCTTGCCTTGGCCTGCATAGGAGATCGTTTGTACGGGTTTTATTATAGGTGGGCCATATCTTCCTAGATAAAATGCAGTTGGGTGAATTGCTCCACCTTCGGTTTGATTCAGTTCGGTAGATAGAAAAGTTTGTACCCTTCATAGCACAAGTGAGCTATGAAGGGACGACGTACAGAATTAGGATATTAACCTAATTCTGTACAAGGAAAGGTGGACCTTAGTAAGTTGTGGGCCGAATTGGCTGAAATTTTAAATTCGAATGGCCCACCTGTGAAAAACAGCAGCACCATCACCAGCACCCCATCTTCCTCGGACTCAAAACTAAATTACGAATATAATAAAGAATGAATATTAATTGGAATAGTTAATAGTCCACAACATTCCCAGGAAATGAGCCTGTACGAAATAGGAAAATGTTTCTTAAAATGTTGTTAACTTTCTACATTATACATATTGTTCTTCCTATGAAATATAGAAATTCAACCCAGTTTGTGGCAGCCAGTATCCTTAAACGCCGAAAACAAAATAATACAAATGAATTACTGAATGCTCAAATGGAAAATGATACAATTTTTAGTACAAATTCTTCAACATTTTGAGAGAGCGAAATCATCAGGGTGCAATGTTCCAAGCCAAATCCATCGAACAACTCGAAAGGCTCAACGAAATTGTAGAAAAATAGTTACAAAAAGGATATTTCTTGTGTATGTGTATTGTGATTAATTTTGTATTTGAATTAATTTGTTTTGCTTGCTATTGAATTTTTGTGCTTATTTTCTTGTTATGTTACTTTATGACCTGTGGATTCCTAAAATATGTATTAAAGTTTGAATTAAATTTATTTTTATTTTCACATATTGCTTATCCTTGAAAACACCGATACAACGTTCAATTAAATTTCTAGCTTTTGCATGAATATTATTAAAATGATTTTTTGTTTCATCGGATAAGGTTCTATATAGTGAAAGCAACCAAGGTTCTAATTGATATCCACTGTCACCTAAAAAATTTTGGTTATAATGAGTTATTTATAACGTACGAAGTGTTGTTTTCTACCCAAAAGCCAATAGTTATGTTCTCGTACATTAAAAAAAAGTGTTTTTCAAAAATTTTTTTTCATTTGAATGTTTCCATACGAATTAGTCGGGAGCAGATCCACCGTATCTGGCATTATTCTCATTTTATGATCAAGAATCTTAATACAAAATCGATTAAAAGATTTTCATATCTTTCTTTTAGTATTACTTACAACCATTGCATTTACGCTAAATTTTCTCTTCCTGTTAAAGAATATTTGTTCGTCTTCCCGTGGTCTTGTAAATACAAATGTGTGCCATCTATGCATCCAACAACTATAAGTACATTTTCAATGAATAACTATTTGCAATTTATGAAGTTCGTTCGTTCTTTACTTAATCTCCTGGTGTTTATAATTTTTTTCTTTTTCCCAAGATAGGCTCTATTTTACCACCAGGGGACATAGCTTGGCTTCCAAAATGTTTGTTGTTTCCGAAGCTATTTTGGATAATGTGCTTGGTGCAAGAACGAGTCCAAAATCGTTGCCTGTCATCCATTCCTCCCAAAGTCTCAATAATTTTAGCAAATCTTAATATTGAAGGTATGTATGTAGAAAAACAACCGTCTATAAAATTTATTGTTTCCATTATCATTATAAAGGTCTCTTTTGAAATTCGAAAACGTTGAACAAAACTTTAATTTTGTTAAATTTTTTTACAATAAGTAGTATGTACATATTTTCGTTTGTACATATATAAAATAAAATGCTTACATATATGTAGGTTGGGTCAGATAAAGTGTCTGATTCATCTCTTAATTGTCTTCGTAACCGTATTAATTGTTTTTTTTTTTGAGTTTTCAATTTCACTTTGTAATAAAACTAAATTACGTCCAAATATTTTGGCCATGAACAATTAAAAGAAAGACCAAAACACGATTATAATATAACTATATTTATTAGGATGTACTTCTTGGTACAAGGGTTGAATTGTGACTGACTTTATAGAAGTTTATAACATTAAGTTAAAATAGCAATCATGATAGTAAGAGAAGGCAAAGAGAGATAGCTGGAATGTCTTGGTATAATTTTTAACTGCTTCAATTTGCTTAGTTGAATTTGGAAATTAATGACAGACGATACCCACTACCACTATCGTTCAAACGCTTTCGTTTTCACGATATTACTTTGACGATTATCGTCCTACGTGAAGTGGTATTTTATAACGTTTTGTGTTAAATTCATTAATTAAACAAAAAATAATAACTTGAGGAATAAAAGCTTTGAAGCAAGGTACTCTAGGTTAAAGTACTGTAAACGAAATTTTCCACAATCCAAACATCTTTTTGATTTACAGAAATTTACTTGAAAAAAGGATGCACAAAAGTAAATTATACCCTACATCAAAAAACAAACGTACATAACTTTTGCCTTGGGACCAGAGATGGCAGAAATGCGATTTTTTTATTTACTACATTTGTTACGTCTGCTACATAAATGAGGTAGTTAATATAGTTAAATGTAGTTAACGAAGTTAAATGTAGCAGACGTATGGGTAGACGTCAAAACGTAGTTTGAAATGTCCATTCAACCACCAAATTGACAAATTGCATCGAAAAGATAAATTTTTTGCACAACCTGAACCATATGAAGACTTTAGCAGCTACAGAAACTGATAAAAAGATAACAACAGATATTAAGCAATTATTGTTTGATGACAATTTCGTCCAGCCAATAGAAGAAGAAATTTATATCTACGATCCAGTCTGCAAACTGATCTACAAGTGTCAAGATGATGCAACCATCATCTCTGAAGCTACATATTTGTGGCTACAGAAAAATATGATCACTTTTTGATCGCAAGGAAGAAATGGCGCTCTCCACTGATGCAATAGCGGCATATAGCTTGGATCTAAGATATCTTGGCAAAAATTTAACAACACCGGCCGCAGCGAATCGAGGTGACACTGCATTTCATTGAAATTTTCTCAGCTGGAGAACTAAATGATTACGATAAATTCCTCAAAGATCAGGGCATTTTTGCTTCATTAAATAAAAAGCTTAGAGAAAGTAGTGATGGTGATACTGGCGATGGCAAAGGTGGTGGAAGTAAAGTTTTGCTACCAAAAACTTACTGGAGTTTGGCATCCAGACAGAATCCAGGCATATCAAGATATGCTATTCCTTTATTAAGGGTGTTCTCGCAGTGGTCGTTCGTCCATACGAAAATTCGGATCAGACTTAACTAAGAACATTCCCAAAAATTGATAGATATACACTATACTCTAAAAATGAACGACAAAAATGAAACAGATGATTATTAAATTTGCATTTATCTTTCATAACACTTCGAATTCTTTGATTTAGTTTATTTACGCAACATATTTGGCTCTTATGTATAGTTTACTGTTTTTCACTCTAGTTAGTCGTTACTTATTCACTCGTTTTTTTTAAATTCTTTTTGAAATCTAACGTGTTTTGTGAAGGTAGCACACGTAAAAAATGTAGGGTAGAAAATGAAACAAATCAAACGTGTAGTTTATCCAATTAACTACACGTAGTTTACCGAGTAGATTACCTGACGTCTGCCATCTCTGCTTGGGACGTTACGGAAGCATCTTAGCCAAATTAACCAAATTTTCTCAAATGTCAAAAACATTATTCTTCATTGCACAAAATTGTTTTAGAGATGAAATCATATTTCAGTCGTAAAATTTTGAAGGTGACACATTTTTTTTTTAGTTTTATTGATTTATAAAAAAAACCGTTTTTGGTTCATAAGATATTTAAGGGTTACCAAAATTTTTACCTTTTTTTCAAACTGCTATGGTAAAAAAAACCACCCACGCAATTTTCTTGAGAGCCCTTTCTGCATTTTTCTGCCTTATTATCTGTATAACAAAATTTATTTTAAGTCGATATCTCTACTGGTTCTTGAGCTATGGAGGACAAAAAAAACGTAGCGAACGCACGGACGTACGGACGTACAAACGTACGTGCACACGCACGCACAGATATCTTTCTAAAAATCTTTTATTTCGACTCTAGGGACCTTGAAACGTCGAGAAATGTCAAAATTTTCAATTTGACAAATCGGACCCATTACAATAACTTCCTATGGGAAGTTATAAATATCTTCAAAACCGGTTTTGTTGAAAGCGCGTTCTTTAAATCTCGTATGGCTGCTTTTGCGGAGTCGTCTAAAAAAGTTTTCCACCCTCTTTAACCAGCTCTGTCATCGGCTTTGCTCGCAACGCAAAGTTGGGAATATACTTGCGAAAATATCCAGCCAACCCCAAAAAGCTTTGCAGTTGTTTTACAGTTGTCGGCTCTGGAAAATTGATAACTGCCTTTATCTTTGCGCTTGCTGGTGCCACTGTGCCCTTGCAAATTCGATGCCCAACTTACTCAATATCTCGCTGCAGAATCTGGCACTTTTTCCACTTAATCCGTAGTCCATTTTCTGCTGCCACACATTGTATATATATTTTCTATAGTACTCCTATGGGACGAAAATTTGTATTTCATATCCACGCCGTTTATGGCGCTGCGTGTATCAAAATGCTTGAAAGGAAAACAAGAATGAGGAGAAAATTACTAAAGAAAGAATGAGAAAAATAATTTGTTTAGGTTTCATAAGCATTAATATGTTCGAGGGAGATACAAATACAAATTTCAAACCAAAAAGGAATAATATTTGTTTACATTTTGTTTGCTTTCACGTGTGAATGTAGAGGAGATGTGCATATGTATTCATATGCTTGTAGCTTATATACTTTAACGTTGTAGGTATTTTGAATTTAAAAATTGTCGTTAGATTTTAAATTTTCAATTTTTGTTAAAAATTAAATGTTGTCATATTTAGCATATACAGTTACACATGTTTGTAGCTATGTATGCAATAACGTTGTAGGTATTTTGAAATTAATAATTCTCATTTCATTTTAAATTTTCAATTTTTTTGAAAAATGAAATGTTGCCATATTTGGCATATGATGCATTGAAGATTTTAAATATGTTCAGTTAGTTTGTTGTTGTTATTATTGCGTATTATTTGTTATTTGTACGCATCAAGTACAAACACAATAAAAAATTAAAATTTATTCAAAACTATGTCGATTTTTGTTTTTTAACGGCTAAATAGGGTGCACTGCATTGAATTTTAAATTTTTATATAAAAACATACAAATAAATAAATACAATAATAATAATACTAGGTTGAAAAATTAACTTTACAGGTGTCAATGCCTTAATTGGAAAAGTATAAGCCTAATATATAAGGTATCATGATTTTGACATTAATAATACTAGGTTGAAAAATTAACTTTACAGGTGTCAATGCCTTAATTGGAAAAGTATAAGCCTAATATATAAGGTATCATGATTTTGACAGAATGGAAGTGTTTCTTGTAGCGAACGCACGGACGTACGGACGTACAAACGTACGTGCACACGCACGCACAGATATCTTTCTAAAAATCTTTTATTTCGACTCTAGGGACCTTGAAACGTCGAGAAATGTCAAAATTTTCAATTTGACAAATCGGACCCATTACAATAACTTCCTATGGGAAGTTATAAATATCTTCAAAACCGGTTTTGTTGAAAGCGCGTTCTTTAAATCTCGTATGGCTGCTTTTGCGGAGTCGTCTAAAAAAGTTTTCCACCCTCTTTAACCAGCTCTGTCATCGGCTTTGCTCGCAACGCAAAGTTGGGAATATACTTGCGAAAATATCCAGCCAACCCCAAAAAGCTTTGCAGTTGTTTTACAGTTGTCGGCTCTGGAAAATTGATAACTGCCTTTATCTTTGCGCTTGCTGGTGCCACTGTGCCCTTGCAAATTCGATGCCCAACTTACTCAATGTCTCGCTGCAGAATCTGGCACTTTTTCCACTTGATCCGTAGTCCATTTTCTGCTGCCACACATTGTATATATATTTTCTATAGTACTCCTATGGGACGAAAATTTTTATTTCATATCCACGCCGTTTATGGCGCTGCGTGTATCAAAATGCTTGGTAGGAAAACAAGAATGAGGAGAAAATTACTAAAGAAAGAATGAGAAAAATAATTTGTTTAGGTTTCATAAGCATTAATATGTTCGAGGGAGATACAAATACAAATTTCAAATCAAAAAGGAATAATATTTGTTTACATTTTGTTTGCTTTCACGTGTGAATCTAGAGGAGATTTGCATATGTATTCATATGCTTGTAGCTTATATACTTTAACGTTGTAGGTATTTTGAATTTAAAAATTGTCGTTAGATTTTAAATTTTCAATTATTGTTAAAAATTAAATGTTGTCATATTTATCATTTACAAATACATATGTTTGTAGCTATGTATACAATAACGTTGTAGGTATTTTGAAATTAATAATTCTCATTTCATTTTAAATTTTCAATTTTTTTGAAAAATGAAATGTTGCCATATTTGGCATATGATGCATTGAAGATTTAAATATATTCAATTATTTGTTATTTGTACGCATCAAGTACAAACACAATCAAAAATTAAAATTTATTCAAAACTAGGTCGATTTTTGTTTTTTAACGGCTAAATAGGGTGCACTGCATTGAATTTTAAATTTTTATATAAAAACATACAAATAAATAAATACAATATAATATAAAACTAGGTTGAAAAATTAGCCTTACAGGTGTCAATGCCTTAATTGGAAAAGCATAAGCCGAATATATAAGGTATCATGATTTTGACAGAATGGCAAGTGTTTCTTGTGTGGAGATATCATTATGATAACATTAATTGCTTCTATGGCACTCTTCGATTCATATAGTCCAGAATATTTTACTTTTTTCGGTTTTAATCTTTTAAGGTCTTTTCTTGTAAAAGATACAAACATACTTGTTAGTGCATTGTATGCCGAGTTTGCACCTTGTTTCAAGAGCTTTTTTTCGGCGGGCATTTTAATTAGCATGTCTCGGAATTTAGCAACAAAAACTTCTCAAAAATGGATATCTTATCAGAACAAATAGCCCATTTGACTCTAGTATATAAGATCTTACTAAAGAATTCTAATAAAGAATGGTTTAAACAGCTGACGCACGTTTCATATTCATATTCATATTTATATTCATATATTTTATTGAACAGGTTATACTGTAAGATACATTATCTTTTAAAATAGTATAAACTTAATTATTATATTATGTGTAGTGTAAATTTGTTTGTGAATTTTCAAAATGAAAATTAAATTAAATTGAATGTATGTATGTGAAAAGTTTAAAAAAAAGTTTAATATAAATTAATACAAAATAAAATAAAATAAAATAAAATAAAATAAAATAAAATAAAATAAAAATCAAAAAATAATACTTTATAACTAACAGAACAAAAAAAAAAAAAATAAGGACTCAAATCATCACTACCTTAAGGTTTGCAAATATTCCTCAATTTTAATTCGAAAGAGCTTAGTACAGTTTATCATTCTTAAAGATCGAGGAAGACAGTTCCACAGACGAATCGCAGCTATGAAAAATTGGCGTTCTGATACTAAGAACGTGTAACGTATGGGTAAGTTCTAGTAGAATGTGAGTAACGTATCCTATCATAAAGGTAAGGTGGTTAGCGCGTTTGTATAACGTTATTTAGCATTACAAGTGATTTAAACTTGAAAAGGTTTTCAAGAGTAAGGCCATAGATAGACCTTGAGAAATTAGAAACTCGATCGTATCTTTTTAATCCAAAAATGTATCTGGCAATACTGTTGTAAGCAACATTAAGTTTGCGCTTATGCTCATAATCACAATTATGAAAGATTTCACAGTAGTAGAGCATTATAGGCACGAGCAATGTTTTAGCCAGTATCATACGAGTTTTGAGTGGTGTTATTTTATGATTTGTCCAAAGTAGACGAAGGCCTCCGTAAACACGACCTATTGTCAATCTTATGTGGTAATTCCAAGAAAGCGTTTTTGTAAACATTAAACCTAAGTTTTTGGCTGAATCGACAAACTCAATTTGCTTATTATTTAAAATTATCACGGGAAAATAAGACGTGTCGACGGCTTTTCTTGAAATTACCAAACATTTTGATTTTACTGGATTGAGACAAAGTCCATTTTTCTCTGACCAAGAAAAAATACTCGCAAGGTCTTCGTTGACTTCAACGGCAGCATTTTCAACCAAACCTAAAGGAAAACTTTCACTTATTTGAACATCGTCAGCATACATATCCAATTTAGAGTTCTGCATACATAAGGGTAAATCATTGATGTACATAGAGAAGAATAGTGGTCCTAATATTGAACCCTGCGGAACCCCTCTTTTAACCATAAGAAGTTCTGAAGCAGAAGAGTTTGCAATAACTGCCTGAGATCGAAAATGCAGATACGAATGAACTAGACTTGCTGAAGAAGTAGAAAAATTAAATTGATTTGTTAGTTTACTAAACAGTATTTTATGATTGACTGTATCAAATGCCTTTGAAAAATCAAGGAGAACTAAAAAGGTGACGTTGTCGCTGTCAACAGCTTGTCTGATGTTTTCAACAACGTTAATGAGAGTTGTGGTGCAGCTGTGCTTAGGACGAAAGCCAGATTGGTTAACACAAAGCAGATTGTTCTCAGTTAGGTAATTCCTTATCTGACCATTCATAATTCTCTCTAAAACCTTGGAAAGAAAAGGTAAAATCGCAATTGGTCGAAACTCACGTTCGTTTTTTGGAATTGGAATAATTTTTGCTTGTTTCCAAGCTGATGGAAAAACATTCGACATTAATATTGTATTGTAAAGATGTGTTAAGTATCTTAGAATGTAGGGTAGTATCGCTTTAACAAAGACTCTATTCCAATAGAGTTTGATTTTATATTAATGCAACTCTCTAAGACGTCAGCTTCAGTTACCTGCGAGAAACTAAAACAAGGAAATGAAAAGGATGCATTCTCAAATGAAGCAAAAGATGTTTCTTCATTTAATTCAGAGTTTGGAAGCGACAAAAACTTTCGTGTTTTGTTTTACTGTAAAACATCTTCAGTTTGGTCTATAATTGCACCATGAATCGTCTTACAAACGAACAACGATTGCAATTTATTGAATTGAAATATTGAAAATTGGACTAAGCGAATGGACCCCTTGAAGCGCGGTCAAGTCCAACATCTGCATGAAATTATCTTCAAAAATTAAATTATATGGACCGTACTATCCATTCAAATAAAGATTTCATGCATTTTTCCGAATTGCATGTGTTTGTTTTTAACTTTCATATAACTTTTAAAAATTTACATATACATACATATAAAACGGACAAACTAAAGGAATTACATGAAACATTTTAGGTATAAAAAAGAAAAAATATTATTTTTTTGAATTAAGAGTCATATCAAAAATAAAGACAATTATCAGGAACACCCTATTGAATTGAAAAACAAATATATTACAAAATATATTATATTCACTACCTACCGCAAAAAATACTCTTGCAGTACTTTTTTGCGTTGTTATTGTTTCTCTTATAAATACTTTTTATATTTCTTGCCAAAGCATAACCGTAAAAACTTTCCTCTTCAAGTACAATATGCATACACACATACAACGTTGTTGCTATTATCTCCCTCGATCTCCTACTACATTTGCATATGTTCTTCTCTATTTTCTATTCTTTAATTATTGTTGAATTTTCCCTCATTCTCAACTATTGAGGGGTATAAAAAAGGGATCATCTCCACGCCTATCAGATGTCGCTTTGATTGTTCCTCTTCATGAGAGTACTATAGAAAATATATATACAATGTGCTACACCAAGCACCATCTTTAATCGTTCCAAAGCTTCTTCGACTGTGCCAGCCAAAATGACAATATCATCGACAAAAATGCGTAAGATTCCCAACCTAAGTAGTTCTCGAAAAATATATGTAATATACTTTTGGAATACGCTCGGCAAATTGCACAGGCCAAAAGGTACCTTCAAAAATTCATATTGGCCGCTTTGAGTGACAAAAGCTGTGAATTTCGTGCTATTTTCGTTCACCCAAACATGAAAAAAACCATTTTCAAGGTTCAGTTTCGTGAAAAACATCGATCCCTGCGAACAATCTATTTCATCTTCCACCACTGGGAGTGGGAATCTTACCTTGTGAATTGTTTCATTAACTGCTCTATAGTCGACACATAATTTGCTCGTTCCGTCTTTTTTTTCACCAATAAGACTTGCGTAATCAGACACACCCTCTCGAATAACTCCGTCTCGGATCCATTGTTCAATTTGTTGATCTATGATGTCTCTTTCTTTCGGTGGAAATCTTCTGGGCGGACGGTAAACGGGTTCTTCGTTAATGGGTACAATCTTCATCGTAATGGGAGACTTCTTCGGCTAAGCAGGAGTATAGTTTTCAATCATATCCTTTACAGCACTTCGGACTTCTTTGCTCTGTAAATGTGATAAATCGGGAAATTTATCGTCACAAAATATACCATCGTCTATTGCAGCAAAAAAACAATTGATGTCATCGGTGGGTTCAAGAGGTTGCTGTGTGGCCTTGTCATCAGGTTTGGAAATACTAAACGTGCCACCTTCGATCTTCAGAACAGCTTTGCTTAAAAGAGTCATACCGATAATGACATCTGGTTTAACAAGGTTGCTATCCACAATGTAAAACTCCACATCTTCGAAATTTGTGCCATCGATACAGACATCAGCTCGGCAGATCCCACTTGTTGCCACGTTTGCTCCAATTCCTGCTAATGAACAAGACAAATCATTTGAATAGTAAGTAGGACGAATGTCTTGCACGTGGTTTCTTTTTATGATGGAAACATCACTACGAGTGTCAATTAAACCGCTAACTACAAACCCGTTTACCGCTACCTGTCGGACCTTATCTGTTTTTTGCAACACATTTACCGTGCTTTTCTTTTTATTGGGACAATCAGGCTTATGTCCATAATTGTTGCACTCAAAACACTTAGGACGTTTTTCCTTTTCTGGACACGGAACTCATGTTCTTGAGAAACACAATTGAAACAATATCGTCCACGTGAGCCAGTGCCCTTTGTTGCATTTTTTTATTACGACTTTTCGACGAAGTATCGCCTTCGTTTTTTATTTGTTCATACGTTAAGAGTTTTTCTTTGAACTCTGTGACTGTTCGCGCACCGTATAAAATTAATTTGTTAACAGCAGCGTCTTTAATGCCATCGATAACATAACGAAAAAAGGAAATATCATCTACGCTGGCTTGACTAGCAATATCAAACATTCTATACAAAAATTCGCGACACGATTCATTGGCGCTCTTCTTTGTTTCACGCAGTTTTTTATGCACGTCACAGCTAGATATCTTTCTTTTAAATTCGTCCGTAAGAGCACCTCTTAGCTGCTGATATATTACTGGTTTAGCTTCATATTCAACGTAAAGCTTTGCAGCACCAACCAAAGATTTCTTACAAAAAACGAACCGTTGTAGAGTGTTCCAATTAAACGCGTTAGCATAACCTTCGAATTCATCTAGCCATTTGCTTACATTCGATGCCTCGTCTCCAAAAAATTTCCGAACCAAACCATCGACATCTGACATATTGAATCGCACATTTTGACTCGGTTGATTGTCCAATTCGGTTTCTGGATCTTCTTGGATATTTTCATGATTAAAGGAGTCACTGCTCCTCTGCAAATTTCGTCTTCGTCTTGCACTCATATTATTTTAATTTTTTGTTTGTAGGAGCGACTTCTTTGATTGAAAATAGAACTACGAATGCGTGATGGACTTTAAAATGGGAAACGTTATTGCCCAAAAAATAAAATCACCGCACATTGGTTACTGTTGTTATCATTCGTTCTCGTTTCTTGTTCTCCCGTTTAAACCGTAAGCAACCGCAACGCAATTAGTTTTTTTGTGTCTTGCTTTAATTTTCGTTTTCTCTTTTTGATTTAGTTTTAGTTTCACATATAATTATTATGAGTCGTTATGCGGACCATAAAAAAAGTTTGAGACAACGTGTTGCACATTTGTTGTATGTGCAGAGTGGAGAGCAAATATTTTTCGTTATTTCTTTTTTTTGCAAATAAATAATCTAATTAAATATTATTCTTAGAGAGAACCCCGGTTGAGCCCCCATTTGTGAGATCTTTTCTCCAAAAATAAAAGATTCAATTCAAATTACTAGTATTTAGATTTATTTAATTATTATTTCGACGGCCCACGGTATACAACGTCCACAGTGGTTGGCACAAGACTGACTGCCCGTAGAAGAATCGCCTCAAAATATCACCCATACTACATACATATGTACATTTTTGGAATATTTTAAACCAGCATATTTTTCTAAAACTTTGCTAAAGTTTCTAGTCGACAACAGTCATTATTGTCCTTTGGTGCAACAACAATACCAGATACCCAGTTTGACACTCCCTCAACGTTCTCGATGGTACCTTGTTGCAACATTTACTCGATTTTGTCATCAACCTATTTCTTTGGTGCCGGTACACGCCGATAAGGTAATTTAACCACAATTTTCTTCATTTTTTTTTATCTACACACTACTCAAAGCTAAACACGTGAAGTGTTGTGTGTATTTGTGTTAGTGTGTACTAACCAAATTCAAAAAAAAAAAAACAAAATTTGTTCTTTTCCAACTGTTCAACTTATTTTTCCACAAATTTGGATCGTCGACTTCTCTTTCCAAAGCTGAGTTTTCTTTCTTAAACTTACTATTCTTTAATGCTTTTCACGAATTCAACATTTTTTGTTCATAGTAAAATTTGTTCAAATAGAAATAATATATGAATATTTTAATATTTATTTACCGTTTTTGCGTTGGTTCTTTTGTTTTCTCGTCGCCAATGTAATATTTAGCTCTTCTTGCCTTGCCGGTACATTCATAAGAGACGATTTCCATTAGAGAATTAACATTTTCAGTAAGTCTAAAAATTAATAATAAATTGTATTAACCAAAAATATTCCCAGTCTACGCATTAAGTCATTAGCGATATGCATGCGCATTAAGCTTAACGCCAAAAGTTTCTGAGGTGCATTTAGAAAATACAATGTTTCATTTCGTCCCGTACCGATTTGGCCACCATATCCGTTGTTGATCCCATTCCATTAGTTCCACAAAAAGGAATTGTACCATTGTATATATATATTTTCAAAATATATATACAATGCTACGTGTCGTCGGCCAAGTTGGTATTGGGATTCTTAACACTAAGGGGTACTGTCAATACTGAAGTTAATTTCAAAACATTTCAGAGTTCGCAAAAGGGTAAGTTAATGCTACATTTCTATAAGGAGGTAGAGTTAATTTAAAATGTCACCCTTTAAGGATTTTCAATTAAGAAACATAACCGCCGATCTGATAGCTGTGGTAATACTAGAGAAAAGTATTGGTGGCAACAAGCGATGTCGTCAGCGCAACAGGATCACCCCAGGAGAAGAATGTGAGGTTCACCGGTACCTACATACATACATACAGAAAAAAAGGAAGAATATCAGTAAAAAAAAATAAAACAAAGTAAAATTATAAAAGAAAAGACAAGAAAATAGTTACTTACCCAAATAAAAACCAAAAGAAAAGAAACAATTTAAAGACCTTGAAAAACTTACCTATGTATGTACATATGTATAAGAAAAAAGTAAAAACGTTGGTAAATGAAAAGAAAATTTAACTTATGATTCTTTAAGAATAAGTAAATTTACTAACATATACTCATGCAAAAGGAAACATTTTGATTTTAATTTTTACTTTGATTTTAAAGAATAAGCTCGTTAGAGGAAATTGGATTTAAAGAAAAGTATAGCTCAAACTCAATGCTAATAAGAAAAATTTAAAGTAATTGATTAAAGTAGATTTATGGCAAGTGAATACTTGCGATAAAGAATCTGAAAATGAAAAGAAAATAGAATTAGGATAAAAAAGAAAGCAAATATTAGAAGTTAAGTTAAAGTGGGTAGGAAGAGAATAAGTGTAACATTCCATCCATCGCGATCGTGTTTTGTCTTTAAAATTGTTGTAAAAAAAAGAAATAAAAAATAAGAAAATTGAGCAAAATTATTTGTTCGATCTTAAAGGATCTTTCCGTCCTTACTCCAATACACTTTAGTGTTTTCATTAGCTAATCTTAGCATAACAACATCATCGATCTCAGCAGAAGGCCTTGCCCACCAATTGGGAGTTTCGGTAAGTCGTTTATATTTTGATGTTCAGTTCATATTTATTTGCAGTTTAAGGCTTAGACGGCACGAGTACGATAACTTTGGCGCCGAGATATAATAACGGTTTTTGGTAGAGGGGCTTAATACAAGCATTTTTTACTATGGGAGGGGGGGGTCTATCTCCCCCCGTTTAGGCGGTAGGGGCAATTTAAAAAAACATGTACTTTAAATGGAAAAAAAATAATTAAAAAATAACGGTAATACTTACAATTAAGTATTATACCTTTTTTTAAAGCCAACACTTGTGTCTAGTAGCTTGTTTTTAAATCAAGTCAAAACTATGCATAGTTTGCGAAAAACACTGTTTTAAACTCAAAATTTGGTAAAAAAAAAAGTTAAAAATATGGTTTAGAGTGTAATATTTCAAAACTTTTAGATTATCTACAATTTTTTTTATTAGAATACATTGCCCTTATTTATTTTTGATCGAAAACTGAAAACTAGATGATTTTATGTCTTTTAGTTTTTGAGAAAATTGAAAATAACCACAACTACTATTTTAATTTAATTCTTTTTTTTTGCTTCAAAAATCTTATTTTGATAGTAACAATGGTAGGTGCAAGTTTGGTTGTATGCAACAGTGGGATCCCTACCCCCCTGCTTGGGCTCACTATAGGATTTGGGGTGGGTGCAAGTTGGAGTGCGTGCAAAGTGATGAGGGAGCAAGGTTCGGTGAGTGCAAGATGAGGTGCATTCAAAGTTTTTTTTGCATTTAAATAAACTGAATTAAAAAATAATTGATATTATATACATAAACATATGTACATATATGTCATGTCCATTTCAATCTCTTTTTTTCTAAATATACCGTTAGGTACTTGACAAAAACTTTAACATTTAATATATTTGAGCATAAAAATGTATTGCATTATAAAAAAATTGCATTACCTTTACAACAACACAACGGAAGCAAATTCTCGTAGTTTCTTAACATGCACATATGTTTATGTCATACATAAATATGCATATAACTATGTACACACATATAATGCAGCCATAGTAAAAATTATGTACCTATATAGTTAGATCATAAATAACAAGAGGAAGCATTTGATGTTTAACCGTTTTTTTTAACAAGTTTGGTGCAGGTTATTGTTTACCAAAGCCATTCTCCATTTAACGTTTGAATAAGTCGGATTCCCTTTTTAAAAATGGCGGCTAAACATCCACTTCTTCACCATAAATTAAATAATTTTTCGATTTTTTGTTCGTTTGGGGATTTGGTATCAACAAACGAAAAAAGTTTCGCGTTTTTGGAAGAAATCGGGTTAATTCCCTCCAAAACGTCTACTCCACCTCTGTGTTGTGATATTTTAATGACCGTGGAAAATTCAAAAAGATCAAAGTTCGGTTGGTTTTGGCGATGTTCAAAAAAGGGCTCAAAAAGAAAAGGTGACAAAACTTGTAGAAATACAATCAACCCATCAATAGGAACATTTTTCCATGGCCCTCAATGTCGGCTAGAGATAAATGAAGTGCTTGCTATAATTATCTCTTTTGTGATTAAAATGCCTGTAAACATGGTTTTCCAGGTAATTAATCTTTAACAATTATCCTGAAAGTAAATACCAAAAAAACTCTTTAAAAAGTAGTTTTAAAAACCCCAAAACCAAAATAAAACAACAATCACATATGTAGGTATATACGAAATTTCTAATGCAAACAGTAAGATGCCTAAGGGGGGGCATGCTGCCCCCCTGCTTGGGCTCACTATAGGATTTGGGGTGGGTGCGAGTTAGGGTGGGTGCAAGGTGGAGAGGGTGAAAGGTTCGGTGAGTGCATGCAAAATTTCATATGCATCTAAATAAACTGGATATAAAAAAAGTAATTTAATTGAAATATTTTGTTTTGGTAATTTTCAATTTTCTCAAAAACTAGAAGACAAAGAAACATCTAGTTTTCAGTTTTCGTTAAAAAATAAATAAGGGCAATGTATTCTAAAAAAAAAATTGTAGGTAATCTAAAAGTTTCGAAATATTACACTCTAAACCATATTTTTAACTTTTTTTTTGACCAAATTTTGAGTTTAAAACAGTGTTTTTCGCAAACTATGCATAGTTTTGACTTGATTTAAAAACAAGCTACTAGACACAAGTGTTGGCTTTAAAAAAAGGTATAATACTTAATTGTAAGTATTACCGTTATTTTTTAATTATTTTTTTTCCATTTAAAGTACAGTTTTTTTTTAAATTGCCCCTACCGCCTAAACGGGGGGAGATAGACCCCCCCCTCCCATAGTAAAAAATGCTTGTATTAAGCCCCTCTACCAAAAACCGTTATTATATCTCGGCGCCAAAGTTATCGTACTCTCCCCGCTTAGACTATTTTATAATGAATTAAATTATTTAAGAGATACAGAAGCTTGTTCTTTACATCTACAATACAATAAATTTACGACAATATTTTAATTTTACTATGGTTATAATAAATTATTAAGGGAAAACACTACAAGAAAAAAACCCTTACATAATACTTAAAAACTAAAATTGCACAAAAACCCAAATTTTACCCAGGCAGTATAAGTTAAAGATTAAGTATGAGTTCATTATCTGAGTAAGAACACCTTTCAAAAAAGTTTTCTTGTAGTTTGTATAGGACAAATTTAATTGGGTTGACATTTGCTCTTTTGTATAGACGAGTAGTTGAATAAAACCATGGCAAATTTAGCATAAGTTTCAGGATTTTATTTTGGCTTATTTGAAGCTTTTTTATGTGCGTCTCAGCACAGTCAAACCATACTGGAGCACCATACGTTAGGACCGGTTGGAAAACGGTTTTAAAAATTAATATTTTATTATGTATGCTAAGTCTAGACTTTCTATTTATAAATGGATATAATATTTTAATTAAAAGATTGACTTTGTGGATTGTGATTGATATGTGTTTTTCAAAAGTCAGTTTTTTATCGAGTGTGACTCCTAAATATTTACAATGTTCAGACCATTGAATATCAGTAGAGTTTATTTTAAGCATAGTTTGAGGAAGGAAACTTTGTTTTCTGCGTCTAGTGAACCACATAGCTTGACATTTTTCAGCATTAACTTTTATTTTCCACTTAGTGAAGAAGTTAAGAAGAGTGTCTAGTGAATTCTGTAAACTAGAAAGAGCTTCTTGAGGGAGAAGACTTGACGCAAAAAGCGCAGTATCATCTGCAAACATGGCTACTTCAGTATTGTTTCCAAAATGTGGTAAGTCTGACATAAAAATGTTAAAAAGGATGGGCCCAAGTACAGATCCTTGTGGAACTCCAAAGGAAATATCATACATGGTAGACTTAGCAATTCCAGTGGATACAAAAAATTTTCTATTTTTGACAAAGTTCGTTATAATTTTAATGAGGTAATCATTGAAATTAAATATTATAAGTTTATAGATAAGTCCTTCATGCCATACTGTGTCGAAGGCTTTTTCAATATCTAGTAGTACTAGACCAATGGAATGTTTTAAGTTAAGGCTGTTTTTAACATACTGTTTTATTCGTTATATTTGATGATTTGGTGCCCAGCTCGGAAGCCGAATTGCTCTATAGGATATATATTAGCTTCCTTCACATGTATTAAAAGGCGATCCTTTAAAACTTTTTCAAACATTTTACTTAGTGTGCTTAGTAGGCTTATAGGCCTATAACTAGTCGGGTTTTCTTTTGGTTTGTCAGGCTTGCCAATAGGAACCACTTTTGCTATTTTCCACTTTTCGGGGAAATAATAAAGTTTAATACAAGCGTTAAACATAAATGTTATGTATGTTATACCTTTTTTAGGTAACTCTTTTAATAAACGGTTACTAATACCATCAAGACCAGGTGATTTTTTTATTTTCAATTCTTTTACGAAGTTTTTTACTAAGCGGTTGTTGTTAAAGCACTCTCCATTTCCCTAAGTTTATCCCTTACGAGAACTTCGGTTTGAACGTCGCTCAAGTGAGCTGGTATATTATGATTTTGGCTAAATGTTTCAGCCAAAATGTTTGCTTTCTGTTCAGGAGTTACAAAAGCCTCATTTTGAACTCGAAGGGGGGGAATATTTGAACCTTTTTTTTAATTATTTTTGTGACTTTCCAAAACGGCTTGGACCCTTTATCAAAACCAGATAACAAGTTGTTCCAGTTTTGATTACGGAACATTAAGATCTCGTCTTTAATTCGGAAATTTAGGATTTTAAGATTAGTTTTAAATGTGTCCAACCTATACCGAATCCACTTTCTTCTCTCAGAATTTCGCAAACGAATCAAATGTAAAATATTATCCGGCAGGGGTGGGGAATTTGAGTTAAAATTGGCACATTGAATCCTAGGAATAGATACCTCAGCAGCTCGCAGTATTACTTTTTCGAATGTATCCGTCACCGTGTCTATCTGTTCAAACGACTGAACATTGTTTAACGATAGACTTCCTTCGTATAAGTTATCACAAATGTAGGACCGATATCTTTCCCAATTTGCAGAGGAATAATTAAAATGGCCACTAGGATTATTAAAAGAGCAATAAGTTTGTAGTTCTGTACAAACCGGCAAATGATTTGAACTCAATGCATTGATAGTTAAAGGTTGAGAGAAGTGTACTGCATTATTTGTTAAAAACATATCAAGAGTCGAAGGTTGTCCCGAGGAGGTACTAGGAAAGTAAGTAGGTTCAAGAGGATACAATACTGGGACAGACCTATTCACGGCGACAATATCGTGTAGAATATTGCCCCAACAGTTTGCTCTCAGACATCCCCAAAGTTGGTGTCTTGAATTAAAGTCACCACCTATCAAATAATTTGAATTTGACCTAATCAATTTTAATAGGTCCCTTTTAAATTTAGTCTTTTTCTCATTATTACTATTTCCACCTGGGAAATAAAAAGAGAAAATACTTAATTTGGATGTATTCTGTAAGTCTATCTCAACACCAATAGATTCAGCTACCTCGAGACTAACAGCTGGGATCACCGAATGTCTGATAGCCTTATTAATTACAATAGCAACCCCTCCTCCCTTTGCGTGATGCCTATCTAGCCTATAGCATACATAATTTCCATTAGAAAATTTATTTTTATTTGTAAGCCACGTCTCTGTCAAAAGAGCAATATCAATTTTGTTTTTAATTATAAAATCAAAAAATTCTGTTTGTTTGTTTTGAATGCTTGTTGCATTCCAAGTAATAATTTTTGGGTTTTTGTTCATCATATTGAATAAATATACTTCACTGCAAGAGTGGTAATAACATTAAATTGCTCAGCTTTAGTACGACATGAGCTTAGTTTAGACATAACATCATTAAGAAGACTTGAGATTTCTTCTAAAGAGAATAAAGAGTTATTGCTGTTTTGATCAAAGATATTCGAGTTGTTTGCTTTTGGACTCTCTGAGCGTGTGTTGTTTTTGTAAGATGGACATGGACCAGTACTTGACGTAGACGCTTGTTGATGGTGAGTTCGATTTTTGTTAGAAACTTGCGGGAGTTGGGGAAATTCTTCCATGGTGAATTTGACATGATTGGTCTTGGCTCTCGGTTGATTTATTGAAACCGATTTTGAGAGATAATTGTTGTTATTGTTTCGCGTTCGGGAGGATATTTTTTGCCGAATTTCGATATAGTGCTTTCGACTTATGCAAGATGGGTCGGTTGATTTGTGTGCACCATTGCAATTAGCACATTTAGTTGCCGATGGTGATTCAGTGCACTCAGAGGTTTTGTAAGGACCGGAACATGAAGAACAAAAGCTTTTGACATGACAATGCATAGCACCGTGGCCATACATCTGGCAATTGTAGCATTGTGTAATTTTGTTAGGCTGGTGTTTTTTATAATCCCACCTCACTAGAGTTTTAAGAACAGATTTATAGTTCGATCGAAGTTCGTTCATTTTAATAGAACCACGTTCAATTATAATAATGTATTTGTAATTCATCTAATTTGAATTAGATGAATTTATTGTGATAGGTTTAACTTCAAGACATTTAATTCCGAGTGAAACAAGTTCATTCTTTAATAGTGTATGATCGTAGAGGTCTAAACCCGAGAGTACCACCTTAAATGGTCTACTTGCTTTTTTTCATGGGAATAAAACTCACGTGACTCATCTTTTAATGTTTTTACAATAATATTATAAGATTCAATGCTTGAACACATAACTTTTAGCCCCATAGAAATATTTTTTAAGAGGTAATCAGTAATATGAAGTTTATCAATTAAATTTCTGAGGTCTTCACTTTTCGTTTTTAAAACAATGATTGGTGGAGCAGATACTTTAGGTTTCACAATTTCACCTTGCTCACTAATTCCACTATCCATGCGGTCATCGCATAATGTTTGGAGTGGTTGATAATAATTTTCATTATTAATGGATTTTTCCATTTTGGAACGTTTTACAGATTTGTATGGAACTTGAGTTTTTGGGAGGATGAAATCATCATCCTCCATTTCACTACTTGATCGTTTTAAGCTAATTTTTGCTTGTCACTTAAAAACGCGTGCAGCTCTATAGACAAATGCCAATGCACTGTTATTTTGATGTATTTTCTTTTTTTGAAATTCAATTTTGTATCGATTATTAAGAGTAAGGACAAAAAAAACAAAAATTATTTTATTAAGTTAAGAACATTGTTTCGATTATAGCTGTACAATCTCTATATAAAAAAAGGAAAGAATAAATAAAAAATTTCAAATTGTTAAAGAAAATATGTACATTTGAATTAACGAAGAATACTTACGTGAAAGATAGTTGATGGGGCCAAAATAATCATTCGAACTAGATTTGGTTGTTTTTTGTTGGGGGAGGAACCCCTTTTGTTCATTTTAGCATATACTTACCATGATAGATGAAAATACTTTTACGATGTACCTACCTATGACGATGATTTTTTTGAGTTAAACTTTTTATAAAAATTATTGTAAGATGAAATGGATTACGGTTTGCTTGAACACATTAAATAAGGAAAACAAAACAACATACACAAAAAGATAACATTTTCGATACATATTTTTTACTTGCGACATATAGGAACTATATGGCAAGTTTTGCATTCGTGCAAAATTTCGAACTCGAGATTTTAATCAAACATGATATTACGATGGTAGAGAAGTCGAAAAAAGTGGGTCCCGCGATTCCGTCCGGTCGGTTTTGTCTGTCTGTCCACGCTCCTACAGCCTAAACCATTGGGTCGATTGAGTTCAAACTTTGAAGTTAAGGTTTTGAGCAGATTCGCGTTAGGCGTTTTTTTCATTTTTTTTTAAAGATCAAAACTAACAGTGGCCACCATACAATATTTTTGGTCAAAAAACGAAAATTCGAATTTTCTCAAAAACAAACCGATAGATTTTCTTTAAATTTTCTCTAAAATTTTATTTTTTAACTTGCCTTCTTTTGATAAGAAAAACAAATTTTTGTATTGCTCAGGAAAGGTACCGCTCATAGAACCGTTATTTTGTTTTTTAATTTTCTCAGCAACTTATAAACCGATTTAAATAATTTTTTTTCTGAATACGCTCCTATATTGCTTTAACAATATTTGATTATCAAAAGTGCAATTTTTTAATGTTTGGATTTTTAAAAAAATATTGAATTTTATTTTTTCAAAATTCGATATCTCAAAAACGGGTCAACAGTTTTTTACGAAATTCAAACGTATAGCGTATATTAACATTCTCTAAACAACTGCGTACCAAAAATATTTTTAGAACAAAATTGAAAAATTTTATATATAAAAAATTAATTTTAAAAAAAACCGCTCTAACGATTTTCAAAAAAAAAATTTGAAAAATCAAATGCTTTTTTATTTATGAAATGGCATTTAAATTTTTGAAGACAAAGTTATTTTTCGGGCGAAATTTCGAATCTTAAAATAGTTTTTTTTTTTATATTTTAACTGTGCATGAGCCAGAAAGAGCGCCTTATTTTAACAAAATTGTGATTACATTCCTAGCTTTTATCTAAATTAGTGCATTTGGTACATATTTATGTATTTTTATACCTTAAATTATTGTCAATACCAACGATATGGCCGCCCATGTAGCGCAACTGTATCGGATATGATATGTTTAATCAACAATCTATTTTAAAGTGTCTATCAAGAAGTAATATCTTGGTAACTTTGTATAAGTGATTTTAAAATATTATTCTTTACGAATAAGGTTGTTTCACACATGATTTACCTACTTTTTTAAACAGACTCTAAGCATACAGGAGCAAGTTCGTGCGACCCAGTCGTGCATTTTATTTTCTTCTTGTTTCATACAGCAGATTAGGATAGCTATGATTGACGTGGAGAGAAAAGATTTTCGTTATATCTTTTGTCGTTTCCTAGGAAGGAATATTTTCGTATAAATAGTTGTAGTCATCCATCTATATATTTTTTTGTTGATATAAATAGAGTATGTTGGAGTGTTAGAAGGTGAAAGTTGGGAAGTGGAGGAGGGAGGAAAGGGAATGAATGATAATTGTTTAACTAAGTTTTAAGGGAAAGTGAAAAACTTCTCTTTTCTGAATAAGGGCTGATGCATACATTTTTTTTGAGCAGTAGAAGCAATGGCGTTGAAGCATACCCATATTTTGTTTTTGGTATGCTATAAAGAGAGGGTAAAGAATGCTCAGAAGACACGACCAGTTTTGTCCTCCCATCAATTATATAGGTAAAAAAAGAAAGTTAAAACTGCAAATATTTTAAAGGTAAATGTTAACTTATTTCGGGTCCCGCCACAAGATGGAAACGTGTTCAGTGGTTCAGTAAATTTGAGAAAGGAGGGAATGTTGAAGATTATATTTGGGGTCTTTTCTGATCCTTCCTCGGAGTTAAGTTCGGGCATATGGGCTTTGAGTTCCAGGGTTCTCTCCTTTTTGAAAAGAAGGAACAAAAATTAAATTGAGTACATCCTTGGAAATACTTATTTTTGTCTCACGGAGTTGGAGTAGTATTATTATTTTTATTTATTTATTAATATCATATTCTCCTAACAATTTTAAGATATCTTATTTCTTATTTAATAATATGAGTATATGTACTTTGTACAATTAATTAGAGGGAATAGGTTGTAGCATTTGAATTTTAAGTTAAAATTGAATTAATGCCACATTTACAATTTTGTATATTGTAGGGTGGACATATTATAAATAACTTATATGATAAAAGAACAGAAACAGAGAAAAAAGTTTTTTTATGAATTGATTACTATGATTGATTTGAAGTGCATAAACAATATTTTAATTATTATATACGTAAATAAATAAAGGGAATAAATATTATCAAATGACGTAGTTTAATAAAGATTCAATGTTTTAAGTATCGAAATTAAAAAGCCATAATTTAACTGATTTTAAGAACTGTGGACGGTTTCTAATGCTTCGTAATTCAGCTGGAAGACTGTTGTATAATTTGCGAGACACGATAGTGTAAGAATTCCTAAAAAGTGTAGTTCGAAAAATAATTATCCGTACTGAGTTAGAATTTCTCATGTTATATGTATTACTTATAGGGCTTTCCAAATAACCACTCGTCATAAAAAAAATCTTCAAAACCTTAAAATAAAACAAGTGTCTTACTGGTAGAATACCTGTTTGTCTTAATAAATCTGCAGAGTGAGCGAGGCGGGCAGCGTTGCATATTTTTCTTAGGACACTTTATTGAAAAACTGTTAATTGTTGGATTTTGTTTAAGTATGCACCTCCCCAACAACTGATACCATATTGTAACTTCGAGTGGAACATACCATAGTAAACCTTTTTTAACGTGGAGAATGAACAATATTTTTTTAACCGATAAAAGCTTCTTACGGTTGAAAGAAGAAATTGCTTTAAATCCGTAATGTGCTCAGTCCATTTTAAATGTTGGCCAATTTTGACACCTAAATACTTAAAATCTGTCACTATTTCTATATTGAAGCATGCACTGCAGCAGTTTGCTTCAGAATTGAAGGTATTTATTTAACGAGATACTAGACATTTGTGATTGAAGAGTTTAAAACTAGAACAAGACGGAGCATGGAAAAATAATATTATGTCATTTAGTCCATTGGTGAACATCATAAGTTTGGATTTGTTACTGACTAAAAGTTTATGGTCCCATAGCCCTAATAAATGTACATCATGGTTTATATCCGAAAACAAATTTAATGAACTAAGTGAATTGTATTCAATTGCTATATCATCAGCAACTGCGTTAATAAATAAATAAATTGGGTGGCGAAACAGTCCGTTGTGAACCAGGGCAACACAACCAGGGTATAACACAAGCAGATTTTAAGTCATTTGGGAAGACACCTGAAGAAACATTTTTATTAAAAATGTGCGTTAAAGCATCCACTAAATATAAAGCAGTTCTTTTTAACATTGTATTAGAAACCCCATCAACCCCAAATGAGGTTAATTTATTCAGTGTATTTATAGTTTTCAGTACTTCAAGGCCATTTATTGTTTCGAAGAAGAAGCTATTTACCAAAAACTATGTACCACAATTGAAGAGCTGAAGCTATTACAACATTCACAAGAATTTGTTATATCGTTAGGTTAGGTTAGGTAAGAATCCACACATTAGGCCAAAAGAAAGGCCCATTGTGATACCACATGAATCTAGAGAATTACTTCGAAGAAGATATTTGATATCCTTTTTAGCTAGTTCACTGGGATTATCAAAAGAGTAGTCCTCCAGAAGAAGTTTGCGTCTGAGTGCAAGAGCAGGGCAAGTGCAGAGGAGGTGGGAGATTGTTTACTCTTCTTCTTCGTCCATACAGCTTCTACAAAAGTCATTTGAGGCTACCCCAAGTCGTATTGCGTGTCTGCCTATAAGACAGTGTCCCATAAGGACACCTATTAGGGAGCTTATATGAAGTCTGCTTTGAGATTACAAGTCTTTAGAGCGCTTTGGGTCCAGTGAAGGCCATATGAGTTGTGTGGCTGCGTATGTTGGTAAGTTTTGCCACCTAGAATTTGCTATCGCTAAAGCTGTTTCTTTTAGAATAAGTTTACATGTAGCTATCGGTATACTTATCTCTCCCCTTCAGGTGTAATAAGCATGACGGTTCCATTTTTAGTGAGTTTATCGACTCTACAATTTCACGTGATGTCTCAGTGGGCCAGCACCCAACATAGGTGAATGTTAAATTGCTGCGCCATCTCCATAAGAGACGATCGACAATCGAGGGCCGTTTGAGATTTGGTTGAGACACTTTCAAGAGATTTTATAGCAGCCTGACTGTCAGAGAAGATGCGGATATCAGAAGTTGATATCACGTTTTCTTTTAGAAAGGAGAGAACCTCTTTGATCGCTAAAATTTCCGCTTGGAAGACGCTACAATGATTAGGGAGGCGGAATGAGATGCTTAGATTAAGCTTTTCTGAGTTCACACCACTACTAACTCCCTCATTTGTCTTGGATCCATCTGTATAAAAATGAATACTTTTGTTATCCAGGAGTTTTTTGTCTTCCCATTCATCTCTGGATGAAATGGATACCTTTAAGTTTTTTCCAAATAGGGGTTTAGGAATAGTGTAGTCTATGTACTTTGGTATAGAACCAAAGAGGTTCAAAATGATGGAGTGATAAACAATGTTGTTGGTCCATTGAGATGAGGCGTCGAGTCTTATCGCTGTACTCGCTGCCACTTGTTTACTGAAGATGTCGAGGGGTGTCAGATGGAGGAGAGTGTCTAACGCTGCTGAGGGTGTGGTTTTCAATGCCCCGCTTATGCAGAGACATGCAGTGCGTTGCACTCTGCTGAGTTTGTTGTAGTATGTGACATTCTCCAGTGCAGTCCACCATACTGCAACCCCGTACAAAAGTATTGGTCGGATGACCGATGTGTATAGCCAGTAGGTTATGCGAGGTTGAAACCCCTATTTGCTTCCTATGGCTTTCTTGCAAAGGAAAAGATCTGCTGTAGCTTTTTTAACTCTTTCCTGTATATTAGATTTCCAACATAATTTTGTGTCCAATATCAGACCAAGGTATTTGGCTTCATTGGTAAAAATTTGTGGTAAACCTTTTATTGAAGGAGGTAAAATTACTGTAAAAAGGACGAGGTCTGTTTTTTGAGGATTAAAGTCTGCAGTGATCAGCCCATTTAGTGAGCATATTGAGTGCATTTTGGAGGAGGTCTCTCAGTGTATTAGGATGTTCCCCTTTGACGGGGCTAGCAACATCATCGGCATATGCAACCACTCTGTAGCCTTCCCTCTAAAGGGATATTATTAGTTCGTCAACCACTATGTTCCACAGGAGATGGGACAGAACACCACCTTGCGGAGTGCCTCTACTGACAGACCTTTTTGTGCAAAAATCTCCCAACTTATAGTTGATGATCCTGCTTTTTAGCAATAGATTAATCAACTCACAGATTGAGTATTCGACGTTTAGGGTCGTCATAGCAGAAATGATAGCGGATGTGTCAAGCGCCCTCAATTTCCAGGAAGGCCACCATAGTATATTCCTTTTGCTCTAGGGAGTATTCGATAGTTCTTACCAGAGTGTGCAAGGCTGTTTCTACAGATTTTCCTTTGCAGTAAGCATGCTGATACATTGATAGTCTCTTATCAATGCTATTACGTATATGGATATCGGTCAATCGTTCCAGAGTTTTGAGAATGAAAGATGATAGGCTAATGGGTCTTAGGTCTGTAGAATTGATTTGATCTAGACCTTGTAAGGTTTGAAACTATTCAGAGCCCATGTCAATTTTTCTGTTGTAACCAGACCTTGAGAAAAAATTAAGTTAATACCCGACCCAGGACTGTTTGTTGTATTAACAGATTGGGAGCTATCCGGGAAGTGGGTTTCTAATAGCAGGTTTAGCGTTTCTTTGCAAGAGTTAGCCCATGTACCATCTGAGTTTTTGAGACAACTAGGCATGGTTGGATTTGTCGGGAGAAATTCAATATTCTATTTGACAGCTTTAACGAGACAAGAATCAAATCTAAAACTTCTTGTCGAGTTTGTGATATCACGAGGAAAAGAAGTTTTACCAACATAAGTAAAACAATTGTTTAACTTCAACTGTCATAGAATTAGACTGACTATTTTGTTTTTTGTTTATAATTTCATTTACGACTTTCGATTCTTCTCTTGGATTATTCTTGTCATTTATTATTTTTTTGTTATAATAACTATCGCGACTCTGATGAATTTTATTATTAACTTCCTTGCTAATTTTTTTAAAGCGTAATTTTAAATTTGTACTAAGCGGATGTTTTCGACATTTTTTATATAATTTATTTTTAAAATGTATCTTATTTATTTACTTATTTTTAAAATATCAACTTACTGAATTGCTGTGTGACCTGGGGTACAAATAAGTTTAATTTTTGCTTTTGCTATGATGTCCCGAATTTTGGCTATTGTGTCTGTATTGTTTCTTGGGTTCCCAATGGCTTTTAGCACTGACAAGCTGCCGGAGCAGATTGCCCATTTTCCTTTTTTTATGTACATATCTTGGAAGCCTCTAAAAAAGCTAGCGCTTTGGTTGTGTAAATTGGTAAAATGCCTTGAGTGACAGTTGAACCATCTTGGGCTACGACTGCAAGAGCAGTATTCGAGTCTGTTTTTGATCCGTCTGTGTATATAAAATTATAGCTTTTATTAGACATATCATTAAATATCTCTAGGAAACGGGCTTTATAGATGTTATTTCAAGTTTTGGTTTTAGGTAGTTCTTGCAGATCGAGGTTTATTGTTTCCTGGGGAAGTGACCATGGTCGCTGAGTTGGTGTAAATTTATTGTTTCTGGTTAGAGATAATTGTAGTTTCTTTTGTGATTCCAGGATATGATGTATTGTAGACGTTTGTAAGAAATTGCTTTGGCAATATCACCATCTATCACTGAACCAGTTTAAAAAACTTTTCACATTAAGCTTAGCAATATTTTCAAAATATCTCTCTTCTATAGTTGATAGTCCAGCCTCAGCAAGTATGTTTTTAATAGGTGTGGTGGGAAAAGCGCCAAGGCTTTTCCGAGCTGCTTGGTCCTAAGTTGTTGCCACGATGTTCTTAGTAGCTCTTGGACATGAACCGTAGATTGGCAAAGCATAATCAATTTTACTTAATATTAACATTCTAGAAATATGGCGAGTTAACATAAACATTACTTTTATAAGACGATAGATATTTAAATACATTTAGCCTTGCTGCTAGTGCTTTCTTTAAATAAGTACAATGTGGTTTCCAGTTATATTTGTTGTTAATAATAAGCCCTAGAACATTTAGGTTAGTTACTTCTTCTATTTTTGTATTGTTAATGACTAATTCTAAGTTAGTGCTTTTACGTTTTCTGCAAACATGAATTAATTTGCATTTTTCCAAAGAAAGATTAGAACCAGAGGTAGAAGACCATTGGTTAATTTCATTAAGTAATATGGAAAATAATGATTTTGTTCTATTTAGGTCATTGTATTTACATAAAATATATACGTCGTCCGCATAGATACAGTGATCTAGATCTTTGTGTTTTAATATAATAGTACGTATATGGTTGAAAGCAATTGCAAAACAAATGACTGATAAGGGTGATCCTTGTGGAATACCGTTATCCAGTGGTTTAGTTTGAGAAAAAATATTTAGAATTTTGATGCAAAATTTCCTATTGGTTAAGAAAGATTTAATATATCCAAAGATTTTTTGCCCAAGACCCCAATCTTTCAATTTGTTAAGAATTAGATCAAAGACCTTTTCGAAGTCTAGAGCAAGGATTGTAATGTGATTGCGCGCTGTGAGTGCGTTTGCTACAGCAAAGTCAATATGAAGGAGTGCATCTATGCACCCTCTCTTTGGTCGGAAGGCGACCTGGTTAGGACTTAAAACTTTTTTGAACTAGTGTACCAAAGAATTCTATTTGCGATTATTTTTTCAAGAACTTTTGAAAGACAGGGAAGTAGGGAGATTGGGCGGTAACTATTTATATCCCTAAGATCTTTCTTGGGCTTAAGAATGGGAATAACTGTGGATGTCTTCCAATTTTGGGGTATGATACTACTACTAAAGATATTGTTAAATAGTGCAATGAGCCTATGTTTGGTTATATCAGGGAGATTCTTTAACATCGGGTATGATATCTTATCTCGTCCTGGTGTTTTTACTTGTAGTCTAGATAGACAGCTTTCATGTTCTAGTGAATTGATATCAGATTCAATTCGTAGAGCCGCTGCGTTGAGGGCCAGCTGGGGAGTAATGTCGAGACTTGCGAGTTCTTGAAAGTTAAAAGCCATGGGAAAGTTTGAGTCGTTGGAATTATTTGACCATGTGTGTGCACAAAAGTTGCAGATTTGATTTGGATTGGAGATTGTACTCGAGTGGGTGTTGATGGACAATATAGTTTTTGGGGTGGAATTAGCTGTAAGGGTTCCAATACGTTTCCAAACTAAGCTAGTGGATGTATTAGGATTGATTGCGCTTGTAAATTCATTAAAGATTTTGAGTTTGCTGCTTTTAAGAGTCTTTCTGAAAAGAGCATTAGCTTTTTTGTATGCTAAGAGGTTAACTTGAGTAGGGTTGTTCAAGAAAGTCCTCCAAGTTTTTAACTTAGCAGTTCTAAGCGTCGAGAGTTTGTGGTTCCACCATGGTATAATTCTCTTGAAAGTTATTGGAGATGTTTGTGGAATCGAGTCGTTTGGTGCCTTACGTATGCTCTTAAGAAGTATTGCTGCTTCCTTATTAATTGAATTATTGGTAGGTTCAATGGGGGTGTTCGATGCGATTATGTTTTTAAATAATTTCCAGTTAGCCAGGTCTGTTTTGTATCTTGGGATATGTTTGTAAGTTTCGGGTGTTGTATAAAGATGGAGGGAGATGGTTATTGGGAAGTGATCACTGATATGCTAATCATCTGATATATGCCAAGTTATTTTTGGAAAGAGTATAGATGAACAACATGATAGGTCAACGTGGGTAAAAGTGCGATGGGTTGAAAGGTGAGTTGGAGAACCATCGTTTAGAATTGCTAAGTCAGATTTCATTAAGAGGTCTTCCCCTTTTATTTGTTTTTGGAAATCCCCATAACTGACTCCAAGAATTTATATCTCCAGTGAAAATGAATGGAGGCTGAATTTGACGAATAATATTCTCTAAGTCGGATTGGGTAAAGATTTGTCAAGGCAAAATATAAATGCAGATAAAAGTTACTTTAATACCGATATCAACTTGTACAGCTGTTATAATATATTAGAATTTATTTGTTTATGTACGAGAGGAATATTGTTTTTTATAAGCAAACCAATGCCCTGAACCGAAGATAATTGTATGAGTGGTTGACAAAGTAACCAAGATATGATTTTGGTTTTATTGGATCTACATTATAGGCTAAATGGGTTTCTTGGGTTTCAATGGCAACCTTGAATGTCTCAACAGACGATCCGCGCCCGTATGCAGTTGAAATTGTTGGTAGGAAGCTTTTAGGGTTGCTCGATACGAGGGCGAGTGTAAGCTGCCTCGGAAGTGGTGCTATTGAATTTCTCAAGGAAATCAAAATCCCTTTAAAAAAATTCTCGTCTTTTATTTCCACCGTTGATGGTCAGAAGCAATCTATTGTCGGAATAGTAACTACGGAAATTCATTACCGAGGCAAAGCTAACGTCATGGATTTGGTCGTCGTCCCATCGCTGACTCAACAATTGTAATTAGGGGTGGATTTCTGGAGGATTTTTCAACTAGCTCCTCAAATAATATCGGAAATATCCATTAGAAATGATGCTGTCAATAAAGTTGTAAATGCAATTGATTGTGCTCTTAGCGATTAACAGTGTGATTCACTTCGGGAAGTAAGCAGCCGATTCCCGTCTTTTACGACGAAAGGTTTAGGAAATACCCATCTAGTAGAACATGTAATTGACACGGGAGATGCAAAACCCATAAAACAACGTCAATACCCCATCTCACCAGCGATACAAGCCCTAATGTATGAGGAACTGGATCGAATGCTTGCTTTGGCGGTCATCGAAGAAAGTTCCAGCGCATGGTCTTCTATAGTCGTACTTGTACGAAAACCTAGAAAAACCGTCTGTGCTTGTAGTTTCGGAAGTTGAACAAAGTAACAAAGAGGAATGCGAGCCCAATGGCTTATATCGAGAGACTGCTAGCACGACTTTCACTTCATATTGAGCGTGGATCTGAAAGATGCGTACTGACAGATACCGCTGGAGAAAAGCTCATGGGAGAAGACAGCCTTTATCGTTCCTGGTAGACCACTCTACTAATTTAAAGTAATGCCTTTTGGTCTCTACAACACCGCACAAAGCCTTACATACTTAATGAACTTAGTCGTACCTACAGAATTCGAGGAATATATATAAGGATTGTGGGCATAATAGGGTGTTGTTTGAAGAAGGCTTGACGATAATCGTCGAGAAGTCGATGTTCTGCTTCAAGGACCTCAAGTACTTGATCCGGCGAAAATCGCTGCAATCCTTGACTTTCCAGAACCGAAAACGCCTTAGCAAGTCCGCAGTATTCTCGGTATGGCGGGGTGGTACCATAGGGTCGTGGGTACATTTTCAACTCTGGCAGGGCCAATGACCGACACTTTGAAAAAACGAAAAAGGTTTGAATTTAGCAAAAAGCGTTAAAAGCGTTCGAAGCAATTAAGTCAGCCTTGACATCCGACCTAGTTCTCACAAACCCTGACTTTAATAAAGAATTTATACTTCTCTGTGACGAAAATGGCGCTGAACGACCCATTTACTATTATTTACAGGAATTGAATTCTGCTCAACGAAACTACTCCGTCACCGAGGGCGGAAGCACTACCTTTGACCGCAGGCCAAAATCACTTTAACGAAATCTCGCAAATTTGAATAAATAAGGAAGACAGGAAGCAGCACCCATAGGACTTGGCCAGACAAATAGCAAAGATTGAAAACCGATGATAACAAGATGATTTAAAAAATTATGCAAATTTGTGTATAAAGTATTACGAAAAAGGTGGATAATAACTATTATTAAATACATAATAATCAATAACAATAAGAAAATTATATTAATTAATTAAAAGTATACCTAAATGAAAAAGTATTTACTATAAAATGAAACAAAACAAGATAAGAGAACAAAAAAAAAACTAAATAAAAAAACCTAAGATCAAAGCTAAAATAAGTAGATAAATAATCAATAAATCAATAATAATAAAGGTTTGTTTATGTTTTCTTCTTCTCAGACATCTGTTGTCGTCGGGTCAGCAGCAGCAGTTGTTGTCATTGAAACCAAAATCTCGAAGACGTAGTGGTTGTTTTGTTTTTGATCGTTAGTTAGCTAACGATCGCAATACGGTGCTCTTGTCAATTGGAGAAAAAAAAAATTAACAACAATCGGTGCATGTGTGTTATTATTTTTGTTCGGTTTAAGGCGGAAAATGCTTTTTAGTGAAGGTGGTTGAAATTCAAAGACTTGACCACATAAGTGATCAAACATATATTTAATATTTTCCGTCGGAAAGGAACACCTTGTATTAGTGTATCACTACAAATTTCTTTTGTTGGAATTTTTCCTCAGTTTCTTCCAAACGTTCCATCATCTTAATTATGGCTTCATTTTGTTGTTTAAGCTGTTCTTTAAGTTTATCATTTTCGTGTTTAATAGTGCGTAGATCGTTTAATTGTGTTTCAATAGTATTTATTCTTTTGTTCATCTCTTCAAATGATTATTTGAGTGTGGCTATGTCAGCATTAATTTTTTTTTGATAATCGCTCTTCAGATTCAGCAATTCTTAAGATAAGAGAAAATGTGATAGACTCACTTTGTTTGAGGAAAGCCTCCTCCAATTTGGTCCATGTTTCTCCTGTGTTGTCAATAGTTTTTTGTTTCAGAGCTGGTGATGATAACGGCGTACCTTTTGGTGGTGTATTTACGATTTTGCTTGTCACTTTAACTTTGCGACTTGTAGACATGTTAGAGTTTATGATTGTTTATGTTTCAAGGTTCACTCAAGTTATGTGAACGTATTTGAGCACTGAGAACAAAGAAATTATGAACTATGAATAACAAGAAAAAGCCACACAAAAATTCAATAAAAAGAATATAAAATATGTTTTTTGGATTTATTTTCACAGTCCAATTTGAAGAAAAAAAAAATAGTTGTTTTGTACTAATTTTTAAGTCTTGGCAAGTAATTTAGAGGCTAAGAAAAAAACTTTATCCGGCTGCTAACTCACGCACGTCTAGTTAGTATCACTCATTTGAATTGATCTTACACTATCGAAATCTCGCAGTGCGAATACTCGCACATTATAAAAAAGTCAACCAGTGATTAATGTTTATATATCAATTAAACTATTTTTTTTGCATTTATTTAACAGAAAATTAAAGGATAATGTTTTTTTTATTACAAACAACAAACATTTTGTCAACCAAATTAAATAAAAAAACAGCCTATTAATGATATAGATTTCGATAAACTATAATCCTGAAATTTGAATTCTCGCATTTAAAATAAAATATTTATTTATTCGCGCGCCCTAATTTCGGGATTTTTGTCTGCGAGATTTTAAAATTGCGGGACTTGCAGAAGCGAGATTTCGTGATTGCGAGATTCTAAAAAACAAGATTTTAGTCTGCGAGATTTTGTGAACAAGATTTTAATCTGCGGTCTTTCATAGCAAACCCAACGAGCGCGAATGCTTAGCTGCCGTCAGAACAATACAAAAATTTCGACCTTACGTCGAAGGCTACAGATTCACGGTAGTTACAGACCACTCTAGCTTGAAGTGGTTAATGAGGTTAGCACGCTGGAGTCTCACATTCGATTTTGAATTGAACACCGGAAGGGTACCTTGAATGTAGTGCCTGACGCTCTATCACGAGTTTATGAAGTGGAAGCTGCATTCAACGGTAATTCCACCGAAATCGATGTCAACGAATCCCATAGATGTTCTTCATAAAGAATTGTAGGATCCGAGCTTCAAATCGGTGGAATATCTTCAAATCATTGAACATATCGGACTAAATAAAGATCAACTTCCTGACCTTCAAGTTTTGGATGGTTTCGTGATTGCACAGGAAATTCACTCCAAGACAATTTAGTTCGATCTCGTTGGCTCATTTCCCGCCAAGAGCTTTACACGGTGGTATCACAAAAACCCTCTACAAACTACGTCAGCAGTATTTTTTGCCGAATATGGTGTCCCATGTTAAGCCATATCTTGAAGAATGCGAAATATGCAAAACCACTAAAGCACCGAAAAGCACTCATAGAGCCGAAATGGGTAAATCCTTCTCAGTAGATAGACCATTTGAGCACATTTATATTGATTTCTTGGACCCCTACCCACGGTCTAAGAATGGGAATACGCAAATATGTATTGCGCTAGATCAGGTGACGAAATTCGTCCTAGTCAAACCACTAAGAAAAGCTAATGTAATCAATCATAATCAATTGTAAAATTTTTGCAAAAAGAAATATTTCTTTTGTTTGGGGTTCCCGAAAGGATGCTCTCGGACAATGGCAGTCAATTTATAGGTTTTGGATTTTCCAAAATGATAAAAACTTTTGGCATAACGCACTATCGAACCGCTATTTATTCACCTCGTGTGTCCTTTGTGGAAACCAAGGTCACCTGGCTAACTATAGGTCCAACAAATAAAACAAAAACAGGCCAGCCAAAAAGCCGAAAGAAGTCGAACAGTTCGACAGGCTCCAACACAAAAATTCGTGGATCCAAAATTTTATTACGCCCAAATGGTTTCAGGGAATGGGAACACGAGACAGGCTCCACCAACGGTTGCCCCAAAGGCCCCTGTGCCTAAGGCACCAGAGGTGCAGCCTGACATTGTAGCCTTGTTCTTGAGCATTCAAGGCCAACTAACAGGACTGCAAAGTCAGATAAAGGAGTAAGGCAAAAATGAAGGTCATCTCTACTCTTTGTTGCCTGGCCTGGCGCAATTAAGACCATAATGGGCGCGCTGCCGGAGACGCGCCTTAAAGTCCTAGCTGTGAATGTAAATTCACTGATTAGGATTAACAATATGTTCCAATTGTTGAAAGACTACAGTCCCGATGTGTTTGTGGCTAGCAAAACTAAGCTAAACCACAAACACAAATTGACTCATAAAAATTACAATATCGTAAGAAGAGACCGGCCCGACTCCACTCGAGGGAGCGGTGTCGCTCTCTTTATACGAAAAGGCATTAATTATAAAGTCATATACAACAATGAATTGCGAAAGCTCAAGACGCTAGAAGTTTGCGTTGTATGCATCTCTCTCTCTCAAGGGAAGCGGATATATATGATTGCGGCTATGGGGCTGGAGCTCCGCAGGTCACTTTCTTTGCATTAGAACTCGAGATTGTTTTTAGGGAACTTAAACTGAGCTTGGAAGAAAACTGTTTCATCTAGACCGGTGATTTGAAGGTAAAACATGAAGATTGAGGAAATCAACATAATAATCCCATCTTTTTAATTTGATGAATCTTTACAGCGTTGAATATGGCGTCGACCTGCTGGCTAATGAAAAGACATCGTATCCAAGAAGCGGCTCCTTTCTGGATCTTTTGCTGTACGACACCAGACTGACAGTAACAGACAAAGTGGGTAATCACCCTAAAACTGCTTACAGACAGTCGAGTACGACAGTGATCACTGCGGACTGGCTGCTGTAATGCAGATTCCGAACGAACGCGGGGAGTTGGAGGAATACGTTGCAACGCACTCTAACAATTACAGTAAGATACGTTAGCCTCGTTTCACCAACGCCTTAGCGAGAGAACTTCATTCGAGTGACATAACCCAAAAAATAGAAACCTGACAAATACAGAAATTGACCAAAATTTACAACAGATGGACGAAACAATAAAACGAACGATGGAACGGACAATTCCAAAGTGCAAAGAACGGGACCAACTGGACGCTTACAGAAACGCGAGTATTGATGCACTACGTAGGCACAAGAGTGGCTTACTGACAAGACTCAAAAACTTGTACAGACGACTTACAGACCCACACGACTTGGAGGTTAGGACACTGAAGTCGTCGATAAAAAATGTCAACCTCTTGATTAAGGAGAACTACAGGCTATCAATTAACAAGTACTGGGACCGCAAGATCCGGTCAGTTAATTCGAGTGACCCTGGTATGTTCCCAAAATCAATAATATATTCAGGAAAAAAAACGATAGTGACTTTCCGTGTCTTAAACTCCACAGAACAGAAAAAGTGGAGGCGGTGGGAGCTGCTTTCCAGCAAGTGTACAACGTAAATGTTAGCATTCGCCCCCCACCATGACCTGGAAAACAGAGCCCTACTCAATCACTTTTACCTTCGAATTGATATGACACAATGGCGATCTGAGAACCGCGGTTTCATGCGGTTCAATGACGATTTCTTTTCAAATGCCATAATCGCCGGGCAAACGGGACCAAGTCCCTTGTTAGTGACGAAGGTTGAGCTCCAGCTCATCTTCAATTCAATAAAAAATAAAAAGTCAGCAGGTGTCGATGGTATATCCAACGTTGTACTAAGACATTTACCGATGGAAGCAATTGACATTTACACCACACTCTTCAACAATGCATTGAATAATACATATTATCCAATGCATTGGAAGACCGCTGTGGTTCATTCTCTCCCGAAAAAGGGATAGGACAATTCCAACCCGTCAAATCTTTGGTCGATAAGTCTTCTTCCGAGCATCAGCAAAGTTTTCGAAAAGATCATTAATAGGGCTCTGACTAAGTGGGCTGCGGACAACAAAATAATTCCGGATAAACAGTTCGGGTTCAAGGCGGGTCATGACACAATTCATGCTGCGTCTTAGCTCGTTTCTGATATCCAATGGAATAAATCAAAACAACAATGCACAGGTGCTGTTCTGGTTGATTTGGAAAAAGCATTGACCCCGTATGGTTATAGGGTCTTTACCTAAAACTGCAGACTTGGCATAAGCAAGCCATTATTGTATATACTTTATGATATGCTTAACGGTAGAAAGTTTGTTGTCAAAAGTGGCAAAGTAACTTTTACCACCAAATTCTCAATTAAAAATGTTATTCAACAGGGAGCGGTGAATTCGCCGATCCTCTTCAGCATTTACACTAGCGATCTGACAGGTAGTCTTACAAAGGCAATTGCGTACGCCGACGATCTAATTGCGTACAGAACGGCCCGAAAGGTTGAGGTTATTAGGATTCTCTTGCAGCGTGATTTCGACAAGATTCAGCGATATTGTGTAGTGAAGTACCTCGGTATCTGGTTCGATCATTATTTATATTTCGACACACATATATATGCTGCACTGACCAGGGCCAGAGGAGCCTTCGCTCTGACGAAACGGCTATTTTTGAGCAGTCGACTTGACCCCAGAGTAAAGGTAATTTGCTACATGGTCCTCATGCGGCCGATGATCGTTTATGGTTGTCCTGTGTGGTTCAACGTTGCCCCTTACCAGATGGAGAAGATTCGGCTGTTCAAACGGAATTGTTTACGACGCTGTACTGGCTTATATCGAACAGCCGAATCTTCTTTCGTGCATTACTATTAAAACGAGGTCCTATACAGGATAGATTGGCAGTTCCGTTTAATCTACCATGTCAGACGAAGAACCGTGGATAGGCGACTGCCATACAATCGGGACGTAATGGCAATGGGACCGAACTGATAGGGTGAAGCAGGAGAACCAGTTTTGGTGGCTTCAATCGGCACTTGATATTGGGTAGTCGGGATGGGATTTTAAGCCTTGGCCGGCTTATATGCTTGTTTCATAGTTTAAGGGTTTAGTTTTAAGTAGAATAGGCATGGTGGCACCAAAAAAAATACACACAAAAAAATAAAAACAAAGAATGGAATATAAAAAAATATTTAAAAAAAAAAACATAAAAAAAGACAATAAAATATAAAAACAAAAAACGTAAGATTTGCTGCTATGGTTGTTCTAGTTTAAAGTAGTTTATAGGTAGCATAGAGAGTTTAAGTTAGCTTTAAATTTTATATTAAGGACCTTATTTTAAGTTATTTTTAAGTAAAAATAAAAGAAAGGATCGTGATATAATTTTTTTTCAAAATTGTCTAATAAGTACAGAAATCAATAAAATTTAAATAAAGTTAAATAAAATTCTCACAAACCTGCTTACTTTTCCGAAAGGTAATGAGGTAAAATTAACAGGATACACAACAAAAAAGAAAAGATACTCATGCACGGACTGACTGCAGGGCATATGAGATATGACCTTTGCTTTTGTTTGTCCTTACAGTGGTATATTCCTACACGTTTTCCATTCATGTCTTCTAGTTCGTACAGATTGTTTCCTATAACCTTTTTTATTCTCATTTTCAGAAATTTCGTAGATAACTTAGAGCTGATTTTCTTGGATGCGTCACTCAAAATGAAATTCCTTCTGAAAACTACTTCACCCACGGAAAATTTAATAGCCTTACTGCTACTGGTGTGAGCATTTGCTAAGGATTCTTTAATATGTGAGTGTAAAATGTTCATTTGTGACGCCTCTGACAATGCTTTAATCTCGGAATTATTAAGAGCGTTGAGATCTTTCAGAAGTTTGTAATCAGCACCATGTTCAACCATTGGTGGTCTTAGGGAACTGTTCGGTGCTTTACATGATGAACAAACATCACACCGTGCAATATAAGCTTGCACCTGTGTTGCCATGCCAGGCCAAAAGAAACGAGTACGTAATTGGTACAAGTTTTTCGATATACCGCCATGCGATGCTCTCGGCGGCCGATGAGCCAACCCTATCAAACGATCGGTTAAGGCTTCCGGAACCCAGAGCTTCCAAATAAGGTCAACTTCCAACGGATTACCAAAGTGGAAAAGTCTTTGACGAATCTTCGGCACCAGCCTGCCATTCCTAAAAATCGTCCGACCTGTCTTGGTGTCTTAGGAACTGAAAAGTACACTATAGCCGAGATTTTTTCCTGATTCGTTTTAATAAAACCATGGCCTACTACATAACCTAAAAATTTCACTTCCTTAAAACAAAATTTTGGATTTTTTAACGTTAATAGTTAAACCTGCCTGCCTAAGTCTATCTGCTAACACTTTTAAGAGTTTTATATGATCTTCGAATGAGCTTGACACTACCAGCAAATCGTCTCCATATGGAAATATTTGTTCTCGCAGTGCAACTGGTACAACTTTATCTATGACGTCACTCATTGTATGACACGCGTTTTTAAGGCCAAATAGCATGACCTTGAATTGTATTAATGGTGTACCAAATCGATGCTTAAAATTCAACGAGTATCTGGAAGACGAGATAGCAAACCCTCTATATGAGTCATTGGATACGCATTTGACTTTGTCTTCGCGTTAACTTTCCTGTAGTCAAGGCACAGTCGATTCTTTCCTGGCTTCCGAACCAAAACTACTGGAAAGCTCCACGCACTGAAACTCTCTTCTATAATACCTAACCCTAGCATCCGATCCAACTCATCATACATCAGTTTTTGCACTGCTGTAGAAATCGGGTATAAACGTTGTTTTTGTTTTATGTTCGGTCAGTGAAGTTTTCCTAAGGCCTAAAACAGCAGAAGATGGAAACATGTTGATGGTTTTCCTTAATGTTTCTGACTGCACATCCGTCAATTCAAGGGCGTTCGGATTTAACTCTTTTGACGTCGTTGTGCTCAGCGAAAGCTTTGAGATGAGGCCAGGGGCTATATTAAAATCTTTCCAGAAATTTATACCAAGGTAGAAATTTTGTTGAAGTGATGGTACAATATATAAGTACAAATCTTCCTCGATGCCTTTGTAAAAAATCTTGGCCAAGATTTTGTCTACTATAGCCTGATTCTTACCATCCGCGGTTCTTATGTTTTGAAAAATTTTGCTGTACTCTATATTTTCCTTGCGTAACATATCAAAACCCCCTGCTCCCAACCAAGTAATACTTGCTCCACTATCAAGCAAACCTTGCATCTGTTCGTCAAAAATTTTCACTGTAGCGTGTAGGATCTTCCGCATTATTCAATACCGAAGCTTCTATCGCTTTGAACTCTTGTTCTTTAATTTTGAATTTTTGTCTAAAATTCGTCACCTTTTCAGAGACGGTTGTCTTCGCTTCTGGATTGTCAGAAATTCTATTTATAACTCTGTAATAATTTTAAGAAATTCTCCTTGATCTAGCCAACTTGTGTTTAATTTCTGCTCCTGAGTTCTTTATATTTATTTCTAGTTAAAGTTTCTTTTAAATTCAGATTTTTAACATAATTTTTGCATAAATGCCTGATCTATTCAAAATCATTGTGTCATTAAATGTGTTTTACCTTATTTCTTTTAAATTGACAAATTAAATTGTCATTTATTTCTATTCTGATTTAAATCCATCAAAAATCGAGTGCTTGAGTGATTTTTTTCTCAATTCTCATCGTCATCATCGTTGCCGTTAAAATATTCTTTCTCCATTTCTATTGTCTCTCTGGGTGAGTTGCAACATTATTAGTGCATGTTCTGCCAATGAAGCAAATTTGATGCTACACAACCTGTATCGGTTTCTTTTCATGCCGCAACAAGTTGCACTCTACACCTCCTGGACTCACTTCTCCTAAAGCTTTATTTAAATATAATTTCGATCAGTTGGTTCGTGTATATGATATTGCTCATACTTTACTAATCACAGACACCAACCATATTTTTGAAGTACACTTATAACGAAATTTTCTTCTACGAATATTATTTTATTTTCTGAGTAAAACATCAAAATGTCTGAATGTGGAAAATGTTTAAAAATATGCGACTTTATGATTGATTCGATCATGTGCTATGGTAACTGTCATAGAACCTTCCATGTGGAGTGTATTAATGCTAACTATAGCTCTATAAAAACGTTGAGCAAGAACCAAGGCTTTTATTACTTTTGTAATGAATGTGATCCCTTTGTTCAGAAAAATATTACACGGGACCTTCTCTCCATAACGACAATGATTGAAAATCTTCAAAAACAATATAATCAGCTAAATATTAAAGTAGATGAAATATCGAATCATTCACATATTCAGCGAAAACAAACCAGGAGCGTAACAGCGATCTCAAAGCCTAACAATACCGCATCTAATGACCAGACAAATAAACGAAAATGCGATGAATTAGACACAACCTTACCTCAACCTCCAAATAAGAAATCATCTGAGGTGCCGAACTCATTGATCTCAAATGATACAAATAAATTTCATATTACCCCATCGATAATACCAGTTACCACTGTTGCAATGGCCTCATTATCAACTCCTGCAATAATTTCATCACCATCAGCATCAACATCTTTAGCATCGCCATCATCATCATCATCATCATCATCGTCATCATCATCATCATCATCATCGTCATCATCTTCATCATCATCATCATCATCATCATCATCATCGTTATCATCATCATCACCAACCTTTTCGATACCACTTCAAACGGACTCTGTAAACAACAACAACAAAAACGACAACAACAACAATAACAACAACAACAACAACTACAACAACAACAACAACAACATCATCAACAACAACAACAACAACAACATCAATTCAACAACAACAACGAAATCATATCGCCAATTATACCCGGGCTTAAGGTTGTAGAGGGGCAAAAAGTGTTGTTTCTTTCTAAACTATCACCGTCAACTAATGCCCTTGATATCAAAAATTATCTTAAAGAAAAAGTGGGATCATTGTTCTTTAATGTTGAAAAAATTATTCACAGAAACTACACTAAATATTCGTCTTTTAAAATACGTGTTCCGGATTCAGTTTTCCATGTACTAAACTCGCCTTCGTTCTGGCCAATTGGTGTAATAATACACGAATTTGTTCATAAACAGAATAGTCAAGGAATACCCCAGAACCCTTTTCGTCAAATTCGGACAAAGTTGAATCAACATCTGAGCAGCTTAAACAAATATTAGTCTACTACCAAAATGTAAATGGACTTCGGACAAAAACTAATATGGTCTATAAAAATGTAAACAACCTTCCCCACGATGTCATTATACTAACAGAAACTTGGCTCAACTTTTCTATTCTTGACTCGGAGCTTTTTGATGCATCTTATCAAATTTTCAGACGTGATCGACATGATGAAGAAGACTCTAATGTTGTCGGAGGAGGAATTCTTTTTGCGATCAAGACCTCACTTACATCTTAACTGATAGATGACTTTCGAGCCACAGGTGTCGAAGCTCTATGTATCAAAATCAAGTTGAAATCTGGCCATTTATTTATTATCTCTGCGTATATTCCTCTAAGTTCAAACAATGAGGCTTATGAAAAGATTAATGACTGCATAGAAAATATTTATGTACTTATGGAACCCGAAGATGAAATTTTGATCGTAGGTGACTTTAATCTACCAAACCTTAACTGGACAAAAATTGATGACGACAACTTCCATGTTCCAATAAATGCGTCCAGCCTTAATGAACTAACATGTATAGATGGTATGTCATCGTGTGGTTTAAGTCAATTCAATGGAATGAGAAATCGTTTTGGAAAAATTCTTGACTTAGTGTTTTTCGTCGATACAATTAACAATGAAATTGCTGTTTTACCTGCTACTGTAAAACTAATAGACGAAGATCGACATCATCCTGCATTAGATATTTCACTAGGTTTAAACATGTCTTCTCCTTACAATAACAATAATAACAACAAACTTGAATTTGACTTTTCTAAATGTAATTTTGTAGATCTTTTTGATATGTTAATAACTGTAAATTGGAATCAATTATTTTGTAATTGTAATATTGAGGATATGTGTAATAATTTTTATAGAACTCTTTTTAACTGCTTTTACGAAACTATTCCTTTAAAAAGATCACAAAGGAACAAAGCTTGGGTAAAATATAACATAACTAGAACTGACGATGATTACAAAACTTTCTTAATTCTAAAACAACTCTTTTCTGATTATTCTAACATTCTATATGACGATTACATTTGTAAAATAGAACGTGGTATTAAATCTAATCCAGATAGTTTCTGGAATTTCGTTAATAATAAAAGGAAAACATGTGGCTGTCCGAATTCGATGTCAAATAATTCGTCAACTAGTCATGATCCAAAGACTATTGCAAACATGTTTGCTAATCAATTCAAAGTAGCATTTGAAGAATCAGACTTTAATAATTCCTCTTCTTTTTCTTCTTCTTCTGACAGCTTTACTCATTTAAACGCAATTAATTTTGAAATAAGTGAAGACACAGTTGCTCAACATATTTTAAAACTCGATGAGTGCTTTACTCCAGGCCCCGATGGTGTTCCATCTTATATATTAAAAAAATGTGCTTCTTATTTGTCATATTCGTTATGTGTTCTCTTCAATGCATCCTTAAAAAGTTCAATTTTTCCTGTTATCTGGAAAAGTTCATTTATTATTCCCATACACAAAAAAGGCCCAAAGAATGAAATAATGAACTATAGGCCCATTGCGAAACTATCTGTGATACCTAAAATGTTTGAGTCAATTGTGAGTAATGTTCTTTCTTTTCATTGTAGTTCTCTTATTTGTGATAGCCAGCATGGCTTTGTCAAAAAGAGATCCACTGTAACTAATTTATTTAACTTCGTGTCCTTTTGTCTAGATGTATTTGAAAAACGCGGGCAAGTTTATTGCGTATTTACTGACTTTAGTAAAGCCTTTGACAAGTTATGTCACAATACACTAATTCTAAAATTATACCATCTAGGATTTAACAACAATTTTATAAATTGGATTTCTTCATACTTAAAAAATCGTCGTTATTCTGTTCTGTTTCGTAATGAAAGTTCAATTCAATTTGTTGTAAATTCTGGCGTCCCTCAGGGCAGCCACCTAGGTCCTATTTTATTTGTTTTATTTATTAACGACTTGGTTTCAAACTTAAAAAACTCGTCTGTCCTTATTTATGCTGATGACATTAAGCTTTTCAAAAGTATAAAATCCTCGTCTGACTGTTTATTATTACAAGAAGACTTAACAATATTAAGGGAATGGTGCAATAAAAACCGACTTATTTTAAATGTTGACAAATGTAAAACTATGAGTTTTACACGTAAAAAAATTCCGTTTTTGTACGACTATATGTTTGATTCTTGTCCGTTATGTAAAGTTTCTATGTTTTCTGACTTAGGTATTATTCTAGATCCCAAATTATCATTTAATGATCATTTAAGTTATATAATTAAAAAAGCCAATAGGGTTCTTGGATTCATTAAAAGATTCGGTCGTGATTTTCGGGATCCTTATGTTCTTAAACTTCTATTTATTTCGTTTGTTAGACCAATTTTAGAATACGGCTGTATGGTATGGTCACCTTATTACTCAATACATGTTTCAAGAATTGAAGCGATCCAAAAAAGGTTTCTGCGTTTCTGTCTTCGGTCTCTTCCATGGGCAAGGGAAAATCTATTTCCTCCTTATTCACAAAGACTAGCTTTGATCAGCCTCCCTTCTTTGACTAACCACAGAAAGTATTTACAATTTTGTTTTATTGTTGGGATTATTAATGGTTCGATATCATTACCATCAGTTCTAAGTAAATTAAATTTCAGTTTCAGTCGTGCAAGTTTAAGGCGACAGCAACCTATTATTCAAATATTTAGCAGATCAAACTATGGTGTATGTAGCCCTCTCAATCAGTTAATAACAATTTATAACGAATTTCATTTTTGTTTAGAATCTGTAAATGATAATATAAAATGTAAACAATTTAAACTTATGTTTTTCAACAATATTGTATAATTAATATAAATTATGATATTAGATATTATTAGATTATAAGAATTTTTTTAAATATTGTTAACGTTAGATTTTAACGAATTAAATTAAATAAATAGTCTCTCGTGTAAGGTTTTTCGAGGTTCGTTAGGTTTTTGAATTTTGTCTGTTTCAATTGTCTTTGGTCTATGTTCGGGTTTTAGAATTAAAATTGGATGTGTTGGTTCATTTGTTGTTTTTGTTTGAATCTGTGATTCATAAGAAATGATTGGGATAAAATGTCAATTTTATGTCGAGGTTATAATTTTTGAACAGTTTCCCTTGGACATGGGACTGTATGTCGAGGTTCTAATTTTTGAACAGTTTCCCTTGGACATGGGACTGTTCTTCACCTCGTTTTCCTAACAACGCGGGCATTGCGGTACGGTACTGTTTTCATATCCACATTTATAACAAAATAGATTTCTTTGAGGCACTTGGCAATCGAAGTAAGTGTGTCCTTTTTCATTGCAGTTGAAACATACGAGGTTTCGAACATCCCTACCTGAATTGAAGGCTTCTATATTTAGATCAACCAAACTAACTTCGACTGTCTCTATTTCGGAAACGTTACTACGGTTTGTTGAGGGTTGCTGGAACTGCGGTTTGAAAACTCTAGATGCACTCGAGTCTTGAGAATTGTTTAAGTACTTTTCAATTTTTCTACAAACGTAGACCATTTCAGGTTTGAAGCGCGTTCCAAACTGCAGTTGGGTTTGCGTTTATATATGTCCCATGTCCCAGAACCAACTTTCAACTGGCTCTGCCACAAAGTGATGAAAGTTATGTACTATGTTATGGTATGGTTGGGTTGATTGGTGGAAGACCGTCAGTTCGTTCTCTTCTCGGTTGGGTTCTCCTAGGTACTGAAGATTCTCAACGTTCCGCACTATACCTTTCTGGAGTTACTGCTGAAAATGTCCTACGCACGATATCTGCAACCTATTCATCTAGATGAACCCTATTTTGTTCTGTCTCAGCTCTAAATAAATCCATATCTTTGGCGCGGTTTATCCCTATTGCCACCGTTGCCACTTGCTCGATATACCCTCCTATAACCTGATCTTCATCACCCTTACCTTTGTCGTCGTCAGAATCCAATTGTGTGTCTCTATTTTCAAGAGAAACCCCAAGGTTTAAACTTAGAATCCTTCGTTCCGTTTGAGTCAACTAACTTGTAAAACATCTGTTTATCAATTTAAAGTCATAGGTAATTCATTTTTTTAAATGTTTTAAATTTCATTTTATTTTACAAAAAAAAAAGTAAATAAAATATGCATATATACAGGAGAGAAAAAACTATAAACTAAGAACAAAAATGAGATAAAAATAATAATATGCAAATAGGATGAAATATATACATATGTCTAAATCTTATGTTATATGTTTTATAAAACTATTAATATAAAAGTATTGTTTTTGTATTCGTTTTAATTTCTTCTTTTTTATTTCGCTGTCCCTTTGTATTTTCTTTTATTATTTATTAGTTTATTTTTAAGATTAATTAAACAACTTTATTTCTATTTTGATAACAAAATCTGAAGTAATGTTTTTTTTTTTTATTTCAAACGTTTGTAGTCATTTACTTCCTTTATTTTCTTATTGCCTACTTTAATGCAAACTTTCTTGTAATTTCAGTTTTTTTTTTTGTTTTCGAACTAGGTATGTGTGTATTGAGTGTATATGTTTTGAGCAATTTCCAACAAACAAATTCACAATCATATTTAAACGCTTCGAGGATAAGCATACAACCCAAAGTAATGATCGTCGAACGATAAATGTGTACCTATTTTCAATAAGATTTAAATTTGATTAAATTTAATATATTGAAAAATTGCTTCAATTTTTTTTCAATATAATTTAATTACTTTAATTTAATTGTCTATTTTGTTATATTTTTTTTTTTTTTTTTTCTTAAGATATAAGTTTGACATTTTGTTACTCTTGATTTAAAATTTTAATTTTAAATTTTAGTTTTTCTTAGTCTTACATATTATGTAATGATATAAACACGAAAAAATACGATAATAAGATAATGATAGATGAAATAAAAATTGGATAATCTGGTACTTAGCTTTTAAGAGGTTTTGATTGAATTCTGGACTTTGTTGGTAAATGGAGTATAGTATAGATACACACTTGCTGTTTTTTTTTTAATTAATTTTTATTAATTCGTTCTTAAACCTATCTTAAAGCTAGACAAAAATTCATAAAACTAGCCTAATTATCCATAACTTACAACTAACTTAATGGTCCCATACGGACACTCTAAGCTAAACTATAACACTAATTAGTAATGCCTTTCGGCCTTAAGATCTATTTTACTTCAATTTAAATTTTATTTGTTTTGTTTTTATTAGAAAATTTTGAAAAAAACTAATATCAATAACCTTTTTTATTTATTTTTACTTACAAACTACTTAAAATAAGGTCCTTAAATAAAACAACTAACTTAAACTTCCTATTCTACCTATAAACTACTTAAAACTAGAACAACCACAGCAGCAAATCTAACGTGTTTTGTTTTTATATGTTACTGTCTTTTTTGTATGTTTTTTTTTTTTATTCCATGTTTCTTTTTTTCTTTGATTTTTTTTGTTTTTAATTTTTTTTTTTTTTTTTTTTATTTTTTAATTTTTTTTTTTTTATTTTTTTTTGTGCCACCATGCCTATTCTACTTAAAACTAAACCCTAAAACTATAAAACAAGTATGTAAGCCGGCCAAGGCTTAAACCCCATCCCGACCTACCCATTATCAAGTGCCGATTGAAGCCACCAAAACTGGTTCTCCTGCTTCACCCTATCAGTTCGGTCCCGTTCGGACACAGCCCTACTGAACCGAAGGAGCTCTGCTCCACCTTGTGCCCTGACGTCCCGATTGTACAGGAGTCGGCTATCCACGGTTCTTCGTCTGACGTGGTAGATTAACGGAACTGCCAATCTATCCTGTATCAGACCGCATTTGTCTAAAAAGAGGAATGCCTCTGGTGGAATGAACCCACTCAAGCGTGCACTTTCAAAATACTCGTCGTTCGGATAGAACGTGGTCGAAGACATAGCTCTTGCAATGTGACCTCGAACGAGTTTTATCACGAAATTGTCAATTCTGTTGTATAGGACCTCGTTGGAATAGTAATGCACATAAGAAGATTCGGCTGTTCGATATAAGCCGGTACAGCGTCGTAAACACTGCCGCTCGAACACTCGAAACTTCTCCATCTGGGAAGGGGCAACGTTGAACCACACAGCACGATCATTGGCCGTATGAGGGCCATGTAGCAAATTACCTTCACTCTGGGGTCAAGCCGACTGCTAAAAAACAGCCGCTTCGTCAGAGCGAAGGCTCCTCTGGCCCTGGTCAGAGCAGCATTTACATGTCTGTCGAAATATAAATACTGATCTAACCAGATACCGAGGTACTTCACTACACTTTTGCTCGCTAATGGCTGCCCGTGAAGATCAACGATGACCATCTTGCGCCAAGATGGTCAACCAACTAGCCAACGGTGTCCGGAACAGAATTGTCTCTGACTTCTGGACATTTATTTTCAGTTTCCAGTTGGAACATCACTATCGGAGTCCTCGGATTCAAATCCCACTTCTTCCATTTTAACATTTTTTTCTTTTAACAAAAAACAAAACAAGTCCGATAAGATGTCACCCTGAAAGTATGCATCAACCTACTACGAGTAGCGTCTACAAAAACCTTTTCATTCAAATTTCCAAACTTTTAAACTCTCCCATACATTGCTTCATCATACCAAATTAAACAAAAATAATATTGGGACACGCTTGCGTATTCGCAATTTCAATTTTTAATTATCTATTTCATTTCTATTTCAAAAATGTAATTTTTCACAGTTATTCACTATTATGGATTAATACGCAGCAAATTAATTATTGAAGAAGTAATAAACAATTATGGTTGCGCGGTAATCCAATATGATGAAGTAAACATAGTAAACGAATTTAATTTTATAATACATATAATTAATTTAAAGGAAATAAAAGTGTTATTAACAAAAACAAACAAACAGTGGTTAGAACAAAAGAATTTCATAGTGAAATCTCCAGAAGATATTATAATTACAACATACATAGACAGTGAACTAAATTTAATTGAAGAAGAACTAAAAACCATTAAAGGTCATAAACCCCATATACGAAGAAGTCTTATTAATATATGAGGGAGAGTCTTAAACTTTTTATTCGGAACTATGGATAATGAGGACAAAATAGAAATACAAAACAGATTAAAAACTTACTTACTTACTTAAAGGTGCGTTACAGTCCTGTGTGAACTAGGGCCTCTCCCAACAAACTTCTCCATCTAGCTCGGTCCCTAGCTATATGTCTCCAGTTTCGTGCTCCAAGTTGGGTGAGGTCACCTTCCACTTGTGAGCGCCACCTGATCCACCGTCTTCCTCTACTGCGCTGTCCTGTGGGTGCGTATTCGAAGACTTTCCGGGCCGGAGCATTGGTTTCCATGCGCTCTACGTGACCCAGCCATCTTAGTCGTTGGACTTTTACCCTTCTGGCTAAGTCTACGTCGCTGTACAGCCCGTACAGCTCGTCGTTCCATCTTCACCTCCACTCCCCTTCGATGCAAACGGGACCGTAGATCACACGAAGAATTTTTCTCTCGAAGCGACCCAAGAAGCTTTCATCCGCTTTTGTCATGGTCCAAGCTTCTGCACCGTATAGAAGGATAGGGATGATAAGGGTCTTATATAGCAACACTTTGGTCTCTCAAGAGAGGACTTTAACACTCAATTGCTTTCTTAGTCCAAAGAAACAGCGGTTAGCAAGAGTTATTCTGCGTTTGATCTCAGCGCTGGTGTTGTTTTCTGCGTTTACAGCGGAGCCTAGGTAGACGAAGCCCTTGACTGCCTCAAAGTTACGTCTGTCGATTGTGACGTTTTGACCAAGACGTCGGTGTTGTACGTCCTTTCTAGACGACAGCATGTACTTTGTTTTGCCCTCATTAACCGTTAAACCCATTTTTGCCGCCTCTGCCTCAATACTTACAAAAGCCCCATTGACTTCACGCTGAGTTCTTCCGATTATGTCAATGTCATCAGCATATGCCAGTAATTGGACAGACTTTTGAAAGATAGTGCCTCTAGTGTTGACGTGTGAGTTCTGCACTATTCTTTTAAGCACGATGTTAAAAAAATCACATGACAGCACATCACCTTGTCTAAAACTTTTTTTGACATCGAAAGGTTCTGTTAAGTTGTTTCCAACCTTTATGGAGCAGCGTGAATTCTCCATGGTCATCCTGCACAAACGGACGGGTTTGGCAGGGATGCCAAAACTAGACATGGCTCTATACAGCTCGTCCCTGTAAATGCTGTCATATGCGGCCTTGAAATCGATGAAAAGATGGTGGGTGTCGATTTGGTGTTATAGGGTTTTTTCCAGGATCTGCGGTAATGGGAATATTTGATCAACTGTGGACTTTCCTGGTCTAAAACCACACTGATAAAAACACTAACCATAAATAATCACGAGTTAATAATTAATAATAATAAACAGGTAGATATAAATACAAAAATAAAAAATATTCCGGTTCTGAAGTGAAATTTAAACAATTAGAAAAAAGAATTATAATTCTAGAGTATACTAGAAGAGTTGACAAATTGAAAGAAATCGTGTAAAAATACAAAATATCATTTTAGCTAGTAAATTACAGATAATAACAAATAGCTTATTAACGGCGAAAGAAATAGAATATTATGATATTGATTTGTTCAAACTAAAAAACATTAAACTCTCCATAAGTGAATATGATAATGATCTTTTAATTTTTATAATTCAAATACCAGATCAAATTTATAGTTTAACGTCTATCCCCAACAAGGAAAATATTGATTTAGAAATAGATGATGAAAATATTATAAAAATAAATGATACGTTTTATAAATATCTTGAAAATAAAGAATTAAAACATCTTTAAACCTATACTAATTGTATGTATAAAAATAATTGAAAGAATGAAGAAAAAAAATATTGTAAAAGGACTTAAAAATGGAATACTAATGGTTAAAAATAGCAACTCTAAAATACAAAGTTCTTGTGATGAAAGAAAAGTTATTTCAATAAAAAGAAATGTAGTAATAAATTTTTAAAACTGTGAAATCAAGATTAACGCAAAAGAATATGTTAACAAACATTCAATTTTAAGACAACCAATAAATATTTAACTTAAAAATTGAAGATTATAATATAACAAACATTGAAAATATTAAAGAAATAGTAGAAAAAGTTTCTGACCAATCCTTTATTCACTTTGGTGTTAATGTATTTGTGATTGTTGTAATTTGTATTATACTTATAATTCTATAAAAAAATTGTTCCCGGAGAAACAAAAATCAAAGGGAGGAGGAGTTATAGAATTGCTTCCCAATCATAACCAAACCATACCAAGCGTATTCCATATCGCTTAATAAAAATACCATTAAATATTAAATGCTCACCAAGCATATTTCGTTGAACATAATTTATGTGAATAGACATAAAATGTTAAAAGTAATGTAAACAATAAATATGGAGCAAAGAATCTTCCACAGATACAGAATATCCAAACATAAATATAAAATCAAACTAATGTAAACAAAAATCGTCAACGATCAAAAATCAAACTAATGTTAACAAAAATCGTCAACGATCAAAAACAATAAAATTGAATCATCATAAAATATGATGATAATGCATGTGTACCAATACACACATATTTATAGTCTGTAAGAAAAATTAAGAATATCAAAATGGTATAAATAAGCAGGGTTTTTCCTGACAGTTAGTTCAGTTCCATCTTGACACTTCTACGTATAGCAGAAGATTTCCCCCCACCAGTGGTAAGGGATCCGATGCTCAAATTAATAAATAAAATACTTGTTTAAAATTTTAATCAAGCGTTTTATTTTAAAATCTTTTTAAACAAATCCCGGAGGATTTAAAACACAAAATTCGTGCGCATTAAGCTTAACGCCAAAAGTTTCTAAGGTGCGTTTAGAAAATACAATGTTTTATTTCGTCCCGTACCGATTTGGCCATCATATCCTTTGTTGATCCCATTCCATTAGTTCCACAAAAAAGGAATTGTACTTGACAACCATCGTGGAAGTCAAAGTTTCGTGATGGATTCTTTTCATCTACGTGTCGGCGGCCAAGTTGGTACCGGGATTCTTAATACCAAGGGGTACTGTTAATACTGAAATTAATTTCAAAACATTTCAGAGTTCGCAAATGAGTAAGTTAATGCTACATTTTTATAAGGATGTAGGGTTAATTTAAAATTTCACCCTTTAAGGATTTTCAATTAAGAAACATAACCGCCGAGGTGATAGCTGTGGTAATACGAACGAAAAGTATTCGTGGCAACAACCGATGTCGTCGGCGCAACAGGATCATCCCAGGAGAAGAATGAGGTTCACCGGTGTCTACATAGGTACATAAAAAAAAAAGAAAAGTATCAGTAAAAACAAAAATAAAACAAAAAGAAAGGATAAAAGCAAAGAAAAGAAAACAGTTACTTACCCAAATAAAAACCAAAAGAAAAGAAACAATTAAAAGCCATTGAAAAACTTACCTACATATGTATGTACTCGCTTACCTTATGTATGTGTATAAAAAAAAAGTAAAAACGTTTTTAAATGAAAAGAAAATTTAACTTATAATTCTTAAGGAATAAGTAAATTTACTTACAAACATAATTATATTTATCAAAAAATCAAATGGGATGGCGCAACAGTCCGTTGTGAACCAGGGCCTAGTGGCTTACAACTCTCAACCATTCCTGTGTGCGAGTACTGTTGTCAGGAATGGAAGGGACCTACAATTTTAGGCCGAATCCGAACGGCTAGTTTGAGAAAGCACTTTTTCATGACAAGAATTACTCTTGAAGGATTTGTCAATTCCTCGCAAGAGGCAGTACCCGCGAAAATTAATTTTTTTAAATTAAGGTTGCACAGGCAGGGATTGAACCCAAGACCCCTTGCATGACAGTCCAACGCACTTTTTTTTTTTTAAATTCATTTTTATTAATTCATTCTTAAACCTATCTTAAAGCTGGACAAAAATTCATAAAACTAGCCTAATTATCCATAACTTACAACTAACTTAATGGTCCCATACGGACACTCTAAGTTAAACTATAACACTTAATACTAATGCCTTTCGGCCCTTAGAACTATTTTACTTCATTTAAATTTCATTTCATTTATTTTTGTATTTATTAGAAAATTATGAGAAAAAACTAATGTCAAGGTCCTTTTTTATTTTTACTTAAAAACTACTAAAAATAAGGTCCTTAATATAAAACTTAAAGCTAACTTAAACTACCTATTCTACCTACAAACTACTTAAAACTAGAACAACCACAGCAGCAAATCTAACGTTTTTTGATTTTATATTTTATTGTCTTTTTTATGTTTTTTTAAATTTTGTTTTTATTTTTTTTTCCAACGCACTAACCATCATGCCACGGGTACTGCTAATTATATTTATACTGTACATAAATGCATACATATGTATGTACTAATGCAAAAGGAAACATTTTGATATTAATTTTGACTTTGATTTTAAAGAATAAAATTTGAAGTAATCGATTAAATAGATTTATCGGCAAGTGAATACATAGTGAGAATTCGAAAAAACCTTAAAAAAAGAGAAGAAGTTAAGTTATAGTGGGTAGGACGAGAATAAGTGTAACATCCCATTCATCGCGATCGTGTTTTGTCTTTAAAACTGTCGGGTTGTTAAAAAATAAAACAAAAGCCAAGAAAATTGAGCCTTAAACAAAATTTATTGTTCGATCTTAAAAGATCTTTCCGTCCTAACTCCAATATACTTTAGTGTTTTTATTAGTTAATTTTAGCATAAAAACATCATCGATCTCATCAGAATGCTGTGCACACCAACTGGGAGTTAGTATAATAAAGGTGGGTGTCCATTTGAGAGTAAACATGCTGAGAGTCGCTCTTAAGCTGCTCTCGAGAGCGATCTTGCAAGTGGACAAGTGTGGAGAGTAGTTCACGGATAGTTGACAAACTAGTCTCGACATTCGATCTTTTTGAAAGTCACTCGCAAGTGGACACATATGTTTACCACTATCCGAGATAAGCTCGCGGAATACGGACACAGTTCGAATTTTGCGATTAGCTGTCGAGAATAAACATGTCAAAGCAGTAGAAACTATGTCTGTTTTCATATAAATTTGATCTGAAAATACATTTTTAAATTCCCATAGGAAGTTATTGTAATGGGTTGATTTGTCAAATTGAAAATTTTGACATTTCTCGACGATTCAAGATCCCTAGAACCGAAATAAAAGATTTTAAGAACGTTGCCTGTGAGAGCGTGTGTACGTGCGTTCGTACGTCCGACGTTTTTTTCGTCGTCCATAGCTCAAGAACAAGTAAAGATATCGACTTCAAATAAACTTTGTTATATAGATAATAAGGCAGAAAGATCAGAAAGGGCTCTCAAGAAAATTGCGTGGGTGGTTTTTTTTACCATAGCAGTTTAAAAAAAAAATTGAAAACGTTTGTTAACCCTAAATATCTCACGAACCAAAAACGCTAGAGACTTGATCTAAATTTTATATTATATATTTTATCGTGATACCAAACAAGTATATTTTATGAAAAAAATCCAACTAATGGCTTTTTTATAAATAAAAAAAAACACTGAAATCAAATTTGACACCTCTAAAATTGTACGAATAAAAAATGATTTTATCTCCAAAACAATTTTGTGCAACGGAAGAATAACGTTTTTAACATATTTTTTAATAAATTTTGAGAAAAATCGAATTGACAGTTTTTTTTTTTATAAAAATAAAAACCTAAAAAAAACATTACTCAAAGTTGTTACAAATTGAATTTTGACTCAAATAACTTTTCAAAAATTTGAGATTATGGCTTCCAACTGTTTTATCTTACAAGAAATATTGTTTTCAACATTCGGTAGACAGTTTTTTTTACAAAACAAAAAAAATTACTTTCGATTCAAAAAGCTTTTCATAAATTAAAAATATTGTCTTCAAACTTTTTTATTTTACAGAAAATATTATTTTTGATTTTCTGTAGTTTTTTTTTTAATAAAAATCCATATTTTCATACAAAACTAAAATGTATAAAAAATAGTACGCAAATTTGGTAAAAATTGATATTCGGTTCTCGATATCTCGTGAACAGATATTGACTTCAAATAAGAATTCAATTTGTATTTATTTATTTAAGAAATAAAATAAAATGCTGCTAAAGTTGGTAAAAATCGTTTTTCAATGAAAAATCTCGTTTACAAAAATAGATTTTGAAATCAAACTATTTCATCAAATGCAAAATGTTATTGGCAATTTTTAAATCTTTTAGAATAATTCAACTTACAATTTTTTTTAACAAAACACGAAAGCCTACAGACCATTTAAGCAAGGCAAATCGACAGACGGGTTTGGAAGTAATCCGTGTGGATAGAATACGTGGCCAACCGATAATATGCTGGCAGAAGAAATCCATCAAGTGGACACGATTATGAGAGTACTCTCAGCAAGAAAACTCTCAATATTCTAGCAGAGAGCTCGTGAGACAGTTTCCCGAAAGTTTCTCTCGATATTTAACTAGCAGAAGTACTTTTTAGGCCTGGAAAAATGTAACAACGTCCGCATAGCAAATTGACAGGCCATCAGTTGCAAATGCGAACGGATACCTCTTTGGGCACCTGCCGGCCCGGTGGGTCAGTAATTTTGAGGAAGAAGGGAATGTTGAAGATTATATTTGGGGTCTTTTCTGCTCCTTCCTCGGAGTTAAATTCGGGCATGTGGGCTTTGAGTTTCAGGGTTCTCTCCTTTTTCAAAAGAAGGGACAAAAAATAAATTGAGTACATCCTTGGAAATACTTATTTTTGCCCCACGGAATTGGTGTAGTAGTGACATATCTATGCTATAATACTCAATTACCATGTATAAAATGTTACACATTCTGTGCCAAATTTTGTTTTCTAAGTATATTTATATGAAATAAACTAGCTGACCCGGCCACGCGTTGCTGTGGCTAACGTTGTTTGCCATATTACAATGTAGTAAACTATAAAGGAAATGGTAGAAGAACATCAGACATGGGCATCACCATGCTTTTTTACTATTACCACTACCCCTTATTACAATTAAATTATTATTAACGAACGAAGACGGAAACTATAAGGCTGGGATACAAATTGACTGGCTTGAGATTTGTAGGGGAAGGACTTTGGTCACAATTGGTCTTAATGTTCGTACAGTTGGACGTTAGTTTGTTACAAAACTATAACAACGTCTTTAATAATTAACATTTCACATTTAAACTTATAGATGAGGTAGGTAGGGCAGATAGTTTAAAATCTTTTAATAATAATATTTATAAGAAGGCTCGAGGTTGGTTTATTAAGCTCTGAAATA